>NW_023305433.1:0-1220 GCF_011077185.1 Oxyura jamaicensis
CAGTGAAAAAATGCAGTTTTTCAATGGCAAAGTGGCTGGCTAGGATGGAGAAAAAAAGATCTTAAGAGGAATATCATCTTATGAAGTCATCGTTAGAAACTCCACTAACCCGCTCTCCACTTGCAGGCCATCACAGAAAGAAGCAGACGGGGCTGCAGATGCAGAACATCCCCTGAGATGGTCAACAAAAGTCAATCAGATAACAGGAAAAAGACCTTCATTTGCTGGTTTAATCTCACCCTTGCTTTCCAGCACAAATGAATTATTTGGAGGAAGTTTGAGAAAGAATAACGAGGAGCCTGCAACACAGCGCCTCGCTCCCTCTTGTGCAGGCAGTGACACAAAGGGAATGAGGAATTCCCGACGTGCGAGTCTTAACAGCAGCCATCTCTACGGCAGCCTAACCCCTCGTGAGCAGCTGGAACAAATTCCTGTACACGGTACGTTTTACAAAGCTGTTCTGAAAAACTGTTTTTAAGCAACACAAGCCTTTCTAAAACCAACCAAAACCTTAGCAGCGCGAGCAGGCTGTCCAAGTTGATGTCTTGCACTCCTTCCAAACGAACCATAAATCACGGGTATCAAGAAGAATCACACTAGCATAATGGGAATAATTACAAAAGCCATAATGTTTCATTAAAAGTGCAAAAAGTATTTTTTTTTTTTTTTTTCATTAGGAGGCTGGAATTCCTCCCTTAGCTCTGCGTCTCCAATTACTGCAGCATGGATGAAGTACACGACGTGAGATCGCCCGCTGTTTGGAGACTACAAGCAAAACAAAGCAAAAGCAAAACTCTAAGCAAAACAAAGTGAGTTAATCCTAATTCCCCGTTTCCTGACTTTCTGTGTACATTTTCTTTATTATTTATTTTTTTTTCCCCAGTTTTAATTTCTAGGACACGCTCTAAACCAACGTTGCTGATGAATAAGCCCTAACATGCTCCATGTCCAGTTCACCCCAGCGCCTACCTTTTCCGCACCCCTGAGCATTTCAGCTAATTATTCCCTTGCTTTGCCACGCTGCCCACTCCTCCACGCACCAAAGCTCACGCACCCAGACAGGCGGACAGGCGGACGGACAGGCGGACAGGCGGACGGACAGGCGGACAGACGGACAGGCAGACATGCAGACACATGCCTGCCTCGGCGTGTCTCCAAGCGCAGGGCAGCCTTTCAAGGGCTGCACCCACCTGGGTGCCCGGATCCGTGGATTCAGCCCC
>NW_023305433.1:1320-12674 GCF_011077185.1 Oxyura jamaicensis
CCCAAAGAAAAAATAAGTTATTGTGTCTTGTGTTTAGGGAGCAAAAATCACAAGCGGCGGTCCATCACCTGTCGGAGGACTGCTTAGTGCCACAGTCCCTCAGCCTGGAGATGCTGATAGCCATCTCCAGTAGCAAGGCGTCAGAATTCTCCCCCAGCTCAAACCATGCCCTAACGATTTGACATGTTACTGGACAGCACGCTGGACCGGCCCCTGGGAGAACGGGCTTTGTCTGGCAGCTTTGCCGCAGATCTTTGAGCAACTTTCCTTTGGAAGTCCTTCGCCTCTCCGCGCCTGAGTCTGCCCTTGCTGGCGATGCAGACCGAAGCACTGCTATCCTTCGGACCTGGCGATCAGATGTGTTGAAACAACAGCAGCAAATTGCGTGAACTTCTCCCCTGCAAGGGACCGAAGCTTTGAAGTCTCACCCTGAGCACTTAATTGGCAGTGGTGTTAACTGGTTCACAGCTCCGCTTAGTTCCAGAACGAGCACGCATTTGCTGGTGCTGGACGCACCTGAGCAAACAAGCTGCTCTTTTTGTTTGAAAACGTGCAAATACACGGTTGCATGTTTTCGTCCAGGCCATGGGGAAAACGCGGATAAAAGGGTTGTAAATCGAGGCATTCACTACTCACCTCTCTAAGGAGATTCAGGAAATGTGCTGAGCAGTGCTCCAGCTCCTCGCAGGAGATAATGACGTTCCCTCGGATGTGTTTGTATTCGGAAGCATTGCCATTTTGCTTCGCTGCTCATTTCCACACCTGGTAACTGATGTGCTGTTTGAATTTACATAAAACATTAATAAATTAATGCCCTAACTTTCAGCCCACTAGCTGGAACATAATTAACTAGTCTACAATTTGCATAATTAACTGGTCTGTAATTCTATGAAGCAATCTGTAATCTAGAGGCCAAAACTGGAAGACAGGTTTTGTCCAACGCTCATATGTGCTCAGGCTCCAACAAAGGCTCATCCCACAAATAATCGCGCGTGGCTTTCGTTTTAACATGCTTGCTGTCAGCTCACTTGAAGAGCATTCACAAAAAACAGGTGGAAGCGATCTAATTATATCTCCACGAAGGTTAATGGTACTGCTTGGGTCGCGCTCCTCACCTGGGTTGTTTTTTACCGTGCCACGCCGTTTAAAACAGGAGACGAGCTTGGGGCCTGCTGTCGTCAGGGTCTAATGTGGGAGCGGAATGGTTTTCTGGCTTGTTTCTGATTTTGTTTCCCCTCCTCCCAGGTAAGCACAGCCCAGGGGAGCCCCTCGCCCCCTTCACATGCTCACATTTCATTCATCGTCTGCTACTGCAGATTTCCAAGGAACAGCCCCTTTGCACTTCACCCGTGGGTACGCATCGGATCCCAAAAGGAGGACTTCACAGGTTCAAAATCATACTTCTTGGTATCGTTTCCTCTGCTGGCAGACGACAGCCATCTTTTTAATTGAGCCTGTATTTATTGTTATCATCAGTTCACAATGTACTCAATGCTCTCTCTTTCTTATGGAAGAAAGGTTCCGTTATGCCACAGAGAGTTTGGTCATTAAAAAATGCTAATAAATAGCTGGCAATTTTGAGAGTCTGACCGAATTTTCTAGAGAAGGACCACTGTCCTCACTAAAGACATGCCCAAGTATTGCTGAATCACTTCGCACTTCAACCCTACCCTGACAGGGTTTTGCTGCAAATAATCCTGCACAGTCCAAGCCAAAGGAAAGAAATTCCCTACGGCCGCAAAACCCAGCCGCCACCAGCTGCAAGCACGGCAAGCAGCGACATGGGCTAGCAAGAATCTAATGTTATTGTCATCACAGCTGCATTTTAGGTTGTTTTGTTTTTCAATTTAAACATTACTGGCAAAGACTCCGAGGTGTTTCCAGAGGTTCACCTAGAAACCCCGACACAGACCTAGGCACCTAGGCTCCTGGCAGCTCATCACAGTCCAACCCGGGTCAAGCCGTGGCATCAGCAGGGACTGCTGTGCAAAGCACACTTTGGCTGTGGGAGGAAGCGAGGCAGCAGCACCAGCTCGTTTCACCACCAGCTGAAATCAGGAGAGCCGGGTGCACCACCAGCACAGACCCAGCATGGAGCAGGAACCGCTTTTGTCTCCGCTTTGCGAGCTGCTCCCCCCTGAAAGCAGATTTCCAGAGCGCATCATCAGTGTCTTGTGGCTCGCAGCCCTGCACAAAGACCCGATGCAAACTGAGGACGGTGTTCCTAGAGGACCCTCGCTCTGTGGCTGCACTCAGCCGCTTGCCAGACCTTCTCAATTAACCTCTGGAGCTCGTTGCACCAGTTCTCTTACGGGGCATCTTGCAGCCTGACCAGCTGAAAAGATAACCACTGCCTACCGGCTGGGTGCCAAACGCACGCCTCCGGGCAGCAACTGTGACGTTTGTGGGGTTCTTTGCTGTTCTGCCCCCATTGCTGCAATAGTTGTCAGTGATTACCTGGACATGGGCTTGCCGGAGCACCACAGAAGGCTTTGGCTGATAAGCCGCTCTGATTCAGCAAGTGTATTTTACCCAGGTGCTGCCCTCTCTGCAATCCGTGTAGGACGTGCACACTGCTGTCCCTGTAACACTCACCGTTAACTCCGTCATGGAAATGTACCTGCCCGCAGCTGGCACACTCACTCACTATAATCTCTATTTTTAGGCTTACCACGCTCCCACAGATTCTCAGGCCGATTATTTTGTGTACAAAGATCCACAGGATTCTGCAAGAGCACTTGTGTTGGACTGCAGACGCATTAAGCCTGGAAGCTCGTGTGTGTGGCACAGAGCAGCAGCATACGGAGGAGAAGCGGAGAGGCCTGACGGAAAAGGCACAAAGCCCCAGCCTCACACAGGCAGTACTGACTTCATTTCGAGAGTCCTGGTTGATGTTGTTTGTAGGCTTCTTTCTGAGGCTGGGGTTTGCCAGTTTCCTCAGTCCAGTCTGAGTAAGGGCTATTAGCAGAAGGCTCGGACGCCTTTTCCTGCGCAGCCTCATGGTGCGTATTCTTTTCCTTCTGCTTTTGATTGCACCAGCCATCGTTTTCCTGAGCAGTCACCCAGCTCAGCTGCCTGATGCAAGTGACAACTAGTATTCCGGCACAGGCTTTGTTTCGGCAGCCTTGGTGCTCCGGTCTCTACCACCCCGTGGGTGCACGGCCGCTGGAGCAGGAGCACCGTGCTGCGGCTGCTCTAACCACAGCAGCGCGTTCCCGCCTGAAAGACCCCGGTGGAAGCGGAGAGTGGGTCAGAAGGAGGTCTGTCACACATCGGCAGGCACCGAGGGGGTGGCTGAGCAACCCATAAACGGGCTGTTCGACACAAGAAGCTTTTAAGTTGGAAAATGAGGCCGTGAGTGCCTGGAGGACGCACTGAGAGCGGCGGGGGGAACCCCCCCAGGAATTACAGCTTTCTCTGCAGGGATCCCTCCAGGACAGAGCCCTACCAGCCAGGTGTCCTTGAAAGGTGAAGACATTAATTTTATCTTGTCAGTGAAGTTTTTGGTCCAGGGAAAGAGCTACAGGGCCCTCCTGGTTAACACCACGAAGCTAATTAGATTTGCTCCTAACTTAATGAAATCCCGAGCAAACTCATTAAGGATTTTGATGGCAATAAGTGACTTAGAGAAATGCTAATGAGTTGCCACAGGGACCTACTGTGAAAGTGAAGCTGTAAGATTTATTCCATGGGTGTCCTGGAAATAGAAGCATATGTAGGAAGACACGGTGGGTCTGAAGAAAGAGCCTGCAAGATCGGCATTTCTACAGGAGGCCTTTCCATGCAAGTGGTCCCCAGGCTTGGGAGCAGCGTCCGTCTGACGAAGACACACTTCAGGATACTAAAGCAGGGCTAGCCGAACGTCCCCGTGTCATGTGCTATTAGTTTTTCCTTAGGGCTCACTCCGGTGTTCGGACAGCACGGCTGCTCCCACGGCGCTGCAGCAGGGCGGCCAGCGGTGCCAGCCATGGGGTGACCCAGGAGGGACGCCAGCTGCCATGGCACAGGGGTCCTGCTCCTCCTTTCTCAGGATCCTGAGCAGAACGAAGCTCGTGGATGTATCATAGAATCATAGAATCATAGAATATCTCGAGTTGGAAGGGACCCACAAGGATCATCAAGTCCAACTCCTCGCACTGCACAGGTCTACCCAAAGTTTAGACCGTGTGACTCAGTGCACAGTGCAAACGCTTCTTAAATTCAGACAGGCTGGGTGCAGTGACTCCTTCACTGAGGAGCCTGTTCCAGTGTGCAACCACCCCCTCGGTGAAGAACCTCCTCCTGATGTCCAGCCTAAACTTCCCCTGCCTCAGCGTCACCCCGTTCCCGCAGGTCCTATCACTGGTGATTACGGAGAACAGGTCTCCTGCCTCCCCACTCCCCCTCGCGAGGAAGTTGTAGACCGCGATGAGGCCCCCCTCAGCCTCCTCTTCTCCAGGCTGAACAGGCCCAGTGACCTCAGCCGCTCTTCATATGTTTTCCCCTCCAGGCCCTTCACCATCTTCGTTGCCCTCCTCTGGACACTCTCCAACAGTTTAATGTCCTTTTGGTACTGTGGTGCCCAGACCTGCACACAGTGCTCGAGGTGAGGCCGCACCAGTGCAGAGCAGAGCAGGACGATCACTTCACTTGCCCTACTAGCGATGCCGTGCTTGATGCACCCCAGGACACGGTTGGCCCTCCTGGCTGCCAGGGCACACTGCTGGCTCATGTTCAGCTTGCTGTCAACCACAACCCCCAGATCCCTCTCTGCAGGGCTGCTCTCCAGCATCTCGTCGCCCAGTCTGTACGTACAGCCAGGGTTGCCCCATCCCAGGTGCAGGACCCAGCACTTGCTCTTGTTAAACTTCATGCGGTTGGTGATCGCCCAGCTCTCCAACCTGGCCAGATCTCTCTGCAAGGCCTTTCCACCCTCAACAGAGTCAACAGCTCCTCCAAGTTTGGTGTCATTGGCAAATTTGCTCAAAACACCTCCTAGGCCTACGTCCAAATCATTTATAAAAACATGGAAGAGGACTGGCCCTAAAATGGAGCCTTGAGGGACCCCACTAGTGACCACCTGCCAGCCTGATGTGGCCCCATTTACCACAACCCTCTGAGCCCTGCCCGTTAACCAATTGCTCACCCATTGTATGATGTTTTTGTTAAGCTCTATGCTGGACATTTTGTCCAGTAGGATCCTATGGGAAACCGTGTCAAAAGCCCTGCAAAAGTCCAAAAAGCTCACATCAGCTGGTTTCCCTTGGTTGACTAGACGGGTGATCTTATCATAAAAGGAAATCAAATGTGTTAGGCAGGCCCTGCCCCTCATGAACCCATTGGCTGGGACCCATGACTGCATTGTCCCCCAGGTGCACTTCAATAACTTCAAGGATCATCTTCTCCATAATTTTTCCAGGCACTGATGTGAGACCAACAGGCCTGTGATTGTTGAGTCTTCTTTCTTACCCTTCTGGAAAACTGGCACGACATTTGCCAGCTTCCAGTCTACTGGGACCTCTCCAGATTCACAAGATCGTTGAAAAATAATTGAGAGAGGTCCCGCGATCACGTCAGCCAGCTCTTTAAGCACCCTGACATCCTACGGGTCCTTCCCTGGGACGAAAGCAGCCCCTGCCCCCAGCACTGGCACCCCTGCAGCGAGGCTCTGCAGGAACAACACTGCCGGCAGGGCCCTCTGTGGAGGTTGGCACCCTCCTCGCGACCACCTCACGGCACCCGGAGAACTAATTAGTAATTAATCCTAGGCCGGGCTTCACAGTCGGTGGCTTTCTAGCAACGCAACTACTCTCAGGAATGATAATTTGCTCAGAAAAAGGTTTTCTGGGTTAGGGATAAATTAATTAGCCCGTGCACAACAACACGGTTAACCCCAAGCTCTCGTTCCCCGGTTTAGTAAGGCAGACATTTTATAATAATTGTATTTTCGCGTGTGCAGCACAACTTCCATGAGAGCAATTCAAGGCACTACAAAGGCAGGTAAATGATTATTACGTGCCAAGAAATTATGTTCTCTGTAAGCCACTGCCAAAAGCAGGAACAAGGTTCCACTGTCTTGGCTTTTATTTACTCGCATGACTGCGGAACGCACCAGCTCCCCGTCACAAGTCGGTTTTCCTTCATATGAAACACCCGTGGCCCCAAGGTTGGTACTGGGATTTGGGGAAATTAAACTGGTTTTGCCTCTGCTTCAGTCGTAGTGCCTTCAGCATTCTTACGGTGGGTCAGGGCTGGGAGGAGACAGGATCAGACAGAGCCAAGACCGCTGGCTTTGTTTTATTTTGCCTGGTCGCAAGGGTCCCTTGGACGACATCTGCATTCCTCCGCAGTCACCAGCTGCTTCTCCAGCACCTTAACTGCGATCAGAATTTCACCCCTAACGCCAGAGGATGAAGTTGTTGGTATATGACAGCTTTCCCTTTTCGTGGTCATTTTGGGTGCATTTATTTACGTATAACCCAGCACAGCGTAATCAGCCGTCGAACGCTGTAGATCGCTTGCCGTACCTGATTTTTCCAGCAAAACTTCTGTCCTCATTGCAAATGCACGACACAAATTTAAAGTCTGGAAAGTAATGTGGACGGCAAACATTCCAAGTCATACTTAACTGTTCTGGGTGAATGAATAAGCTTTACAGAGCAAATGTAAACAAGAACCAACCGAACATAAATAAGCTGGTTCCAGCAGTTCCAGCCTATGTCTAAATTTAAACTGCCCTTCTACAAAGCAGAGAAGCCTCAGGCTTACAATTAAAAGAAGACAAAAAAAAATAAAAAATAAAAATAAAAAAAAAAGGGGGGGCGGGGACAGGACAGAGAAGCAAAGTTACTTGGAAACACAAGAAAGAAAGAAAAAAGTAATATTTTTAAAAGTGCTATGTAAAATAGGAAGGGGTGACTAGCCAGCAATTACCCAGTGGAATAAACAATAGCAAAGTGGGATGCACAATCCTGATTGTCAGAATTACAGTAACTGAGGTATTTTGACAGAGCTGAGGGCGCCTGAGTGGTGACTATTTCTAGCAAGCAGGGTAAACAAATATTGTTCCTACAGCCGTAACTGCTCCTTTGTAAAGAAACCGAGCGCTGCACGTCCCTGTTTCAAGAGCTGTATCTAACCATCGGGGACAATTTTATTTTTAAGAGTGATGCAGGGAAAAAAAACAACAACAAAACAACAACAACAAAAAAAAAACCACAAATGTCTTGCTACATACCGAGTTACATATAAATTACAGACTGCAAGTCTCAGAGAAATTATAGTCAGGAAAAACATGCTTCTAATTGGCTTAATGATTCTCCTGCATAGCATAGGCAATATAAGACGTGTATCATATGGCAAAAAGGTCGTGGTGCTATTTATGGAATGAAATTACAACAGGGACTCCACAATGTGTTTTAACAAGGAGCAAGTTCAGCTGCCGAACTCCTCCATGAGAAAGCAGATCGAGGCTGGTATGTTTAGAATTCAGCAGAAGTGGTGCAGAGTGAAAAAAAAAAATCCTTCAGATCTTTTTTTTTTTTTTTTTCCTATATTTTATTTAAGCAATGAAACAAAAGTTACTTTATTTGAGATGTGATGAAAAGTGGTATTAAAAGAGATTCCAGGGGATCTGGAAGCTGTTCGTGATTCCATGCCCTCAAAAATAAAGAGAAAAAAAAAATGAAAATCAGGTGGCCTTCTTATGAGAAAAGTTTTACTTCTTTTACTTCTTACACTATCACAGTACTATTTTCCCAGTTTGGGGAAAATTACCCAATTACTGACTCCTTTCATCTCTAAAAACCAAAAGCAAAGAGTGGAAAGCAAAAGTTATGTATATTTTCTTCTAATAACATTTGGCTTGTACGTGGCTATTTCCAGAAAGTGTAATCACAAAGAGTTCATTCACGAGAGAAACCACGAATATTACAGATTATTACTCATATTTGTACAGTGAATGGAAACCAGAGTTTAGGCCTGTCTCCTCCGCTGCTTTCCACGGGATAACAAGACTGCTTCTGACTTAATTTTGTCTATTTTTAAGTCTGGAAACGCTGGACGGAATCAAAGACACTGGGAAGACGACTGGAGCCTTGTCGTAGGCTCCCATAGCCATGGGGGTTTCACAGGGGTTTGCAGCATTTCATCACGGGAGGGAGGTGCTGGCGGTCCGCTGCGAGCCTCCCTAGAGCGGGACTTGATATTCCTCAGCTTGGCAAACCGCTGCCATCCTCTAGGACTGTGCCCACCATTTACCCAAACAGCAATTAGCGTCCTAAATCGAATCGGTTCCCAAAATAAAACAGAGCAGCAGCAACAGCAGCAGATTCCCACGAACTACCGTCTCTTTCTATTCAACTTTTTGCACGTTAATATTACCTTAAATCGCAACGTCTTCCTGTCTCAACAAAACAAATTCCCCTCTGTCCACCATTTAGCCGTAGTTTGGTAACAAATCACTAGATAATTTCAGGCAACTCCACAAATCCGTCCTTTTTCCTAATCAAAATTACAAGACCTGCTTCAAAAAAATGTCAAATTGCCTTGACATGGTTACGCTAGTACATAATTGATTACAGAAGTGTATAATGTCTGATTGGTTTTCCACCTTCTTCATCCAAATCTCGGTTACCTTAGCAACCCCACGTTATCCAGCAGAATCCAAAACGTATCACGGCTGTGGGACTTCCGCTGCCACAAAGAAGGCACTGGGTGCAGGAGGTGCTTTGTACTTTTCATGCAACGATGTTTGTGCTTAAGACAGTGTTTCACCAACTAATTCTTTGGATTTTTCCATTATTTCATTGAAGTTTGTTTCTTACAGTCTATCTCTTGTGGTCTGTATGTCTTACAGCCTTATTTCTATACTTCTCATAGCCTTTATTTCTTGCAGTTTATTTCTTCTTGCTAGCGACGAGCAGCCCCAGGTAGGGTCTTCAGGGAATACAGCGACAGCCAGGGACACAGGGGCTGCACAGTGCGTGATGTGGCGTAGCCTGCATGGCAGATGGCATTTTTACGAGTGGAACGCAAGAAACAGACGAGTGGTTAGGGAGATTAGAAAGTCAGCACCGCAAATCAGTCCAGCTGAAACACTGAACTTTAAGGCAACGCGTCGGGGTTCTTGTAGCTGTCTTACTACCAAAGATTACCAAAATCTACGCAATCACTTCTTATGTGCGTGTAAAGATTTTGTTCCCACTGTCCCTGGAAGTATATTTTTAACCCGCATAATGAGGAAATGGAGACTTTTCTTGGCAGACCACAAAATATGCCCACATCATTCACCACTCCTGCAGCGGCATGAATTATCGCTGCAGCCTCCGCTCCTCTGTAAACTACAAAGAGCTTGGAGAACATTAAAGAAGGAGCAAGCAATGCAAGTGGCTGCTTTTTTAACTGTAATTGGCTGTTTCTCCCAAACACTGGCCATATTAATTTTTGAAGCATGTTCTTTAGAGTAAGTGCAAGCCAAAAGAACTCCAGGAATCCTGTTTATCCAAGCAGGCCGCATATTTCAGTGGGTTTTGAATTTGATGTCATCACACAGCCATGAAAAAAAAATTAAAAAAAATATTCTAAGGGGGAAAAAAAAAAAAAAAAAAAAAAGAATAACAAGAAGTGAGGCAGTAAATGTTGCTGGTGATACAGGGAACAGGAGAGAGGCAGCTTTTCCAGTACCTGTCTGGTTTCGGTCCCACTTTCCCCCGGGCTCAGCTGTTACGATTGTACCCCACAGTAGGAGTGTGCAGCCCTGAACACGTCGATGACAGGCAAAGCCATATCCGCTTTCGGCAACAGCATCGCTGCAGCTACAGCCAGATCCCCACCACCTGTCAAGGCAAACAAGCGCCGCAGTGGCACGGGAGCCGAAATGCCATGAGCCTTAGCCCTGCTGCTAATGCTTGCTCGTTAATTGTGTGCGCTGAAACACTGAAAAGCGTTTTGGCTCATTTCAGTGCTGAATGAAACACAGGAAAAGCACTAGAAGGAATGAAAATAGCCGGCTTTTATCTGTCATTTCCCCTTGGTTGTTATATTTTCTGTGAGCATAATTGCGCACCTCTGAATCACATCTGTTTTTTTCCATATCCCCCCCGTCCCGCAACCCTTTGGCGGACGCCAGCCTGTTACACCTTGATAGGCAGGAGATGAATTACTCTGTTGCTCAGCTACCAAGCTTCTTATTTTACCGCTCCTTTCTCCAAGCAGCTCTTCTAGAGTAAAACAGTCCATGGGAGAGGAAATAATGTACAAAGCGAGCAGCATAATCACCTCCTTTCCTTCGTACGTGCTCCTTTTCCACTTCAAACAGCAACAAAACAGAAGCGAACCTCGCCTGCAGGTATTGGCCTCTATTTACCGAAAGCCACCATCAGAAAGAAACAGTAGTTACGCTTTTGAAAATGAAATTAGAGTTCTCACCCCATCACGTTCAAAATGCAGTTTGAAATAAATAGTTATCAGACCATCTAGAAACTGCAGAAATCTTAAAGCTCGTCTGCACATGGAATTGGCACTTCAGACAAGTGGGGAAAAATAAATAAATAAATAAATGCCTCCATCCATATCTCTCTGTGCCAGTGGAAGAAATTATTCCACTTATCACCCGCCACTAAAGCAGTTTGGGCCAATGCTTCCTAATTCACGTTTGCAAGATAAGCTGAAGCAATTTGCTGTGAAGGAAAACCTCTGTCATTAGCCTGGAGGTGTCAATTTACAAAGCTGCGCCCCGTTCAAGCAGCTCAGCACGGCGTCACACCTCTAACGACACAGGTGCAGTTTGACGCACTGGCAGGGCCACAGCTTCGTCCCCGCACAGGAAAGCTGCGGAGACCCCCAAACCTGCAGCGCGGTGAGCGCGAGGCCATTGACTTAGCTGGCCCACACGCAGGGTTTTCTTCCGGGGACTGTTTTTGGGAATGGGGCTGTTGGGAAGCTGACAGAAAAGCCTCGGAGCCGTGACCTGGGGCAGGCAGCTCTCTTCACAGACCTCTGAGGAAGCCATGGCTGGTGCCCCCGCAAACCAAACGCTGCAGCGGAGGGAAAGCAAACGAGCAGTCCCTGAAGGGCCGGGATGTCACACTGTGCTTCCTTCGGCCTCCTGCACGCCTGTACGGGCTCCACAGTCCCCTCGCCGAGGGACGTCCTGCGGTGCTGCTGGCTGTGTGATGGTGTGGGGTGATGAGGGGCGTCCGCACACCTGGGAGCCTGTTCTGCATACACGGCATGCCCGTACCTGTACCCATACTTGTACCCGGGCCTGTGTCCGTACCTGTACCCGTACCTGTACCCATACCTATACCCATACCTGTACCCAGGCCCGTACCCAGGCCTGTACCTGGGCCTGTATCCATACCTGTACCTGTACC
>NW_023305434.1:0-1528 GCF_011077185.1 Oxyura jamaicensis
AGAAAGAAAGAAAGAAAAAGAAAGAAAGAAAGAAAGAAAGAAAGAAAGAAAGAAAGAAAGAAAGAAAGAAAGAAAGAAAGAAAGAAAGAAAGAAAGTTAATCTTTTTCACTTAACTGCTTCCAGGCAGGCATAAAGGAGAAAAATGGTCCCCTTTGATTCAGGAAGAAGGTCGTTTGTTGTGTACTCTGAGATGGATTTTTGTGGACTCCAGGCATGCCCTCTAGCAAAAATGGATTGAAGTGTTGGAGAGTCCCTCCCAGCTGAGCCTTTTCTGACTGGGACTGGAAAAAAGGAGACATCCTTCCTCTAGGAGAAAAGTCACGAGTCAGGTAAGATCTGGGAAAGCAGGAATGATGGCTCAAGAGGGAAAGAATCCAGAGGGTGACTATGAGGAAGGAGACAGTATGCAGTTATAAAGTTATGAATTTAATAGTCTGGGTTGGAAACTCTGGTGGGAATGCTGTGGTTTACATGAGGGCCATTCACAGGTTGCTACAGCACAAGGAACACATGGTGTTAATGCACTGCCTCATTACAGAGGACTAATGCAGGAGAGTGAGGGGCAATGGACTTTTAACTTTGGAGTGAGTTAATTGCTGGGCAATTTGATGGGTCACGTACTTGGTTAGTTTGTTCTGTGCCATCATGCAAAGACAAACTAAAAGATGAGAAACATGGAAATATTTCAATGCATCTGGAAGTGCTATATCATATCAGGCTAAGTATAACACAACAGTTCAGCTGGCAAAGGCACAGTAAACCTATCCTAAGTCAGGTTAAAGAAGGTAGCATAGAGCATAGTAGTTGAATAGCTGGTTGATGAATGAGTAGACTGAATCTACACATCTATATGAGGATGGAGGTGTAATATTTGTGGAAATAAATTCCCTTCCAACTTCAGTATAACAGACCTGAGACAAAGACAATTTTGGTCCATCATCTTTATGCCTCCATATTTCATTATTCAGTCTTTATTTATGTAGTTGTAAAAGCTAACCAAACAATAATCTTCCAAAAGAAAAAGTGTCTTCTCTTGAAGCAAAACAAATTGTAGGGGTGAGGAAGCTGCTTTACCTGGAAGCCATGTAGGACTTCTGTCATGGAAAGATCCTGAGCACAGAACATATGTTTGCTACTGCTGATGGAATCAGGTAAAATATAAGTTCTTTTGGATTTCAAAGCAGAGGGGAGAAGGCTGTGGGTTTTGTTTGATAGGGCAGGATCAGGAAAGTGAGTAGGGAAGTCAGGATAATTTCCTTCATGACATGAACATTTTCCCACAGACACATTTTCCCTCAGACTGAAAAATTTCCAACCTTCCCCCTATCTTTTAGGTACTAATGAAGGAGAGCAGTGACAATCCAGCTGCTTCACGCTGGAAGGGCAGATCTAATGCAAAGGCTGCTGCCCTTTAAGGATTGATTTCAGCAACACCAGCTGAGAATTAAATGATCACAACATCAGGAGAGACCCATAGTTGTGATGAAACAATTTTAAAGTGAATTCACCTTTGGGAAATGGAACACG
>NW_023305434.1:1628-7006 GCF_011077185.1 Oxyura jamaicensis
CCCAAGAAAAAACTGAGAACAATTTAAACCATCTAGTGGGATGGATGTCACCAGAAATAGCATGATTACAGAGCAACAGAGTGTAAGTAAGGACAGAGAACAACCAAACTTATATTTATTAGAAGGGTTTCCTTCCTCTCCGTCTCCTATTTTTCTACATACTATATGTATGTAATGGCAATACAATATTTTCAATATCTTTTCAGCCAGTGTTTATTCCAGATAATACATAATGTTGCTCCCACCATAAAGAACCACAGAGATAATTAATGCTAGCACTTCTGCTGAGCAAACTGCTAAACTATATGCATATTTTACTTCATGCAATATTCCTCAGTACATGTAATACTTTGTTGTTGTTGTTGTTGTTCTGACATAACACAAAGTTAATAAGTACTTGGGAGCAGGAAAAATTAAAAAATCAATAAGCTGAATAATCTGGGAAAAAAAAAAAAAAGTTGTTAAATAAACTTGAAATCATTTAAAATAAACTCCTTCCAAAGGAAGAACAGTTAAGAAGAAAATCAGTATTGCAGGAAAAATAAAAATTGAAATAACAGATATCATTATATATTGCAGCTTTATCAATAATTCATTTTTGACTCTCTGTAGAGCTACAACACACTGCAAATTTTGCAAATTTTGCACTAGGTGTCCATGACGTACAACTTTTCCACTGAGTGGTCCTTTATTCATGTGCTAAAAATGTTAGGCAATTAACAGACAGAAGATTATCTGGAAGTAATCCTAGACTTATTGTTAATCAGGGTAAATGCAATAGATACCAATAGAAAAGTGGTGAAGGGCAATTCAGCAAAGATAGACAGATGCCCACTTTTTCCTGTGGCAAATTTTCTGCTTTTTGTGTCATGCTGGTCACACATGTGTGTGACAGGAGTCACACATACTATAAGTGGTGTTGTTGGCCATTCCATAACACGTCTCCCATCAAAGAATACCATCACTAGAAAAACGTTACCAAGTTCAATAGCAAAAAAACAGCAGGCACATTTTGAGAACAGGAATATAGGAATACACTGCACTGGGTTCAGAGAGGAAAGACCTTCATGGGAGAAAGGAAAAATAGGCCAGAGGTTGCCCAGATCTGACTACTGTCCTTGGGCTGACAGTTTCACAGACCCCAGAAAAAGAGAGTACTACTGTTTCAAGCAGATCCAGTTCTGAGTGGCTCAGCATTATTTATGATACTGTCTCTGGGAGGACACAGAATACAAACAGGCTATTATTAGCAATGTGATTGGGAGGTTCAGACTGGACATTAGGAAAAAATTATTTATGATGTTGGTGGTTAAACACCAGAACAGGTGTCCTAGAGAGATGGTTTATGCCCCAAGCCTGCCAGTGTTCAAGAAGCATTTGGACAGTGCCCTCAGTATCACGCCTTAATTTTAGCCCTGAAGAGGTCAGGCGGTTAGACTGGATGATATTTTAAGGTCCAAATGAATTCTTCTGTATGCTAAATCTGTTCTATGTTTCTTTTGAATCTAGCACAGAGAACCTGCTTGCAAGAAAGGCCAACACACGGAACAAGGAAGGAAGATGCCATCCAATATGTTTGCTCTCTTCCTCAACCCCTTTTCTAGACTTTTTAAGGTCTATTCTGAATGATCACTGTTGTAGTAATGACAGTCTATACTCTGGCTAGACATCCATATTACTGTCAGTTTTGTTTGTTTGTTTTTTATTTTTCAAAGATCAGTGAATTACTATTGTGAAACCTTAAATATTATCTTACCCTACTTTAATCAGCTATCATTTAATCTTTCTGTATACATATTTTAAGATAGACTTTTTCTTATGCATGCTGAACTGCACATGCTGTTTCTCAGAGTGGAGCTAGTTCTGAGCATTGGTCACCAAAACATCAAATCTGATCTGAAGATTACATTATTTTTCTCAATACAAAAACAACAACAGAGTTCTATTTTTTTTCTCTGTCTTCAAGGTCAGAGGTACCTTCAAGCAGAGCATAGCAATCTGTACCCACACCTTCTTTTGGCTTCTAGTGAATTTTAGATGCATAAAGACTGGAAGGTGGAAGATCTGTTAAAAGAAGTCACAGATATTACCATGAGAATATCCTTATTAAATTCTCAAGTTCTCAATAATTCAACAAGTGAAAAGGGACACTATCTGCATTTACAAGACAGTGCTCTCATCTATCATCCCCTGGGGTAAGAACTAACAGTATAGGTCATGCAGCTGCATTTAGCCACCAGGGATGAGTAACTAGACCCTACAAACTCATCAGAGAACATCCTGGGTGCTTGGAGCACGCAACATGCTGTGATGGGAGGTGCCAAGCCCTATGAGCAACTATTCTCATCCACCCCAACCATAGCCTTCCAGGAGCTTGCCCATGCCTTCTACCAGCATCTTGACCCAGCTTTGGATGTAATCAACCCACAAGGTGCCCAATGCACCCATACGGTGAGAGTGAGGGATGTGCTCTGCACATAGTTCTTCAGTCAGCTCCAACTTGAATTTCTCACAGTGTCTGCAGCTGCACAGCAAACCATATAGAACTGAAGAGCCTGGCCACTTTGTACAATGGGATACTGGAATTTCACCTAATATCACTGTTTAAACAATTATATGAAGCCCTGCAAGTAACTGGTCACACTGAGGCTTTCTGTCTAAGAGCCCAAGCAATCCCACAGAACATTTTTTCATCTCACTTTTATGCCAACATAGGTGGCTGTTGATGCTGTGTTGGAAACCTTGAACGTCTAGTCACTGTCCACAAAGTGATGAATAGTTCACTACTATTTATTTAGAGTTTCCGGGGTGACCAGCATTATTAGACTAACAAGCGAGACAGGCGTAAAATACCCATCACACACCCACAGAACTCAGCATTTACTGGGAGCAGAAAAAAAGAAAAAATCTTGGTGGACATCAAGTTCAACATGAACCAACAACATGCACTTGATGCTAAGAAGGCTAACAGGATTCTTGGCTGCATTAGGCATAATACTGCCAGCAGATCAACAGGTGATTCTTCCCCTTCACTCAGCACTGGTGAGGCCATAACTGGAATACTGTATCCTGTTGTGGGCTCTTCAGAACAAGAGAGACATTAGTGTATTGGAGAGAGCCCAACAGAGGGCCACCAAGATGATCAAGGAACTGGAGCACGTCTTCTATGAGGAAGTCTGAGAGAGTTGGGACTGTTTAGTGTAGAAAAAAAAAAAAAAAAAAAAAAAAAGAGAGATAAGGGAGAATGCAAAGAAGTCAGAGATAGACCCTTTTCAGTGGTGCCCAGGGACAGGACAAGAGGCAATAGGCACAAGCTGGAACACAGGAATAGCCCTCCGGACATCAGGAAGCACTTCTGTATTGCGCAGCTGACAGAGCACTGGCACAGTTTATCCAGAGAGAATGTAGAGTCTTGCTCTTTGGAGATCTTCAAAAGGAGGCAACTTGCTCTAGGTATCCCTGCTTGAGTAGGAGTCAGACCAGATGATCTCCAGAGGTCCCTTCCAACCTTAACTGTTCTGTGATTCTGTGAAGAGAATACAGTGAAGGTCAGGTGAGAGAAATGAAATTTAACAGGCCACATAGCAGGTCCACAGTCATCTCTGACTGCTTCTAATTTATAGAATTTTTAACTATCTCCAGTCCTACAATGGTGTCTTTATAAATATATGTATACCAGGCAGTGTAATTTAAAAACAAATGGCTTTTAACTGGAATAGGTGTGAATACTTGTCCTAGTTTCAGCTGGGATAGAGTTCAGTTTCCTCCTAGAAGCTGGTATGGTGCTGTGTTTTCAATTTAGGATGTAAATATTGATAACATGCCGATGTTACAACAACACCATTTAAATTAGATGAAAGCAACATTCTATCCAATAAAGGATATGCATCTGCATGTAATGCAGCAAACAGTTACAAAACACTTGTTTGAAGCCCCCAACATGCTTTTGTGCTCTACTGAATTAGGTGAATTCTCAGTGTTATTGCCATCCACATAACCCCAGTTATTTTCTACTTTTTGTGTTCTACTTATAATTGAGTATCTGTAGCTACAACACAGGGATAACAAACGTTGTCCTTGATATGACTGTACCTCTTTATTTTACTGATTACTTTTTCCCCATGTCTTTTTGTCCCATCTTTGTCCTATTCGTCATCTGTCTTAGTAATGTGTTTTCTTTCACCTACAACAGAAATTACAAGCAGAGAAATCTCAGAGAGATGTTCATTTTTAAATGTACCTCAAGTGTTGCAAAACTGAGAAATGTCTTTGTTTTGTTTCTCTACAAAACGGTGCTAATAATAATGCTATTATTTGGCTGTCAGGACCCTAACCAGGTGGATCACGACATGTAGTTGGCATGCTTCGGTGAAGTATTCTACTCAAAAGCACTTATGTTCAGCCATTTCCAGGGATTCAGTGTATGAACATTGCTACAATGTGGATATTTTACATAAATTTGGGAGAGCTATATTGTAAATTAAGAGTGAATCAGTATCCATTTCTGATAACTATTAAGGTAAGTTTAACAGACTGGCTATCAGATGTTGAAGAGGAAAAATACAAGGATAAACTTAGTCTGGAAATAAGCAAACCTCACAAACTTGTGCTCTGTAATGCCCAATACTATGCTGGCTGGAGACTCATCCATACCATGAAAAACAGATGTCATTTTGTTCAATGAGAACATTTAATTATGCAGCAGGAGATCTCTCAGAGACTCCCTGGAAAAACAGTGTCTGGAGACGTGCCCTCAGCGCTGCGCTGTGCAGCATAGTATGAAACCGTACAGAGGACACAACTATTTCAGCTAACTCTCCCGTGAAAGCAGCATTCACTCCTTCCCTACTGAGCAGAGGGAAACCTTTATATTCCAGCCTGCCAGCAGACTTGTGGATACACCGTGTGTGCCACAGGTATGCTACTGACTCCCAGCAGTCCTTCTCTGTCTTCACTAGCTTCTTTAGCTGCTTGTCCCTTAGTGGTTTATCGTCCCTACAGACAACTCATCCCCCTGTTATATATGTTACATTACAAGCTTATTTTTGCAGATGAGCCTGCTTTTCCAGTGGTACAAAATCACCCCTTAACTTCTTCAGAAAGAGTCATTTCCAACACTGAGAGAATTAGAAAGTAAAAAAAGTAATTGTACAAATTACTTTCTCCTCTGCCATAGGTCCAGCCATCTGCCCACAAAGGGAGTAATGATGCTTCCTGACTTCAGTGATAAATGAATTCATCATGAGGATTTCTGGCCTTGATGCAATGAGTGGTAAAACTTTCATAAGAATGCACACAGTTATGCCATCTTTCTTTCTTTCTTTCTTTCTTTCTTTCTTTCTTTCTTTCTTTCTTTCTTTCTTTCTTTCTTTCTTTCT
>NW_023305435.1:0-1096 GCF_011077185.1 Oxyura jamaicensis
CTTCCTTTATGCTTTTTTGCTTTTTTTTTTTTTTTCTTTTCCCCATCCTTTTTCTTCCTCTGTACCTTAATTTAAGACAGAGCACACCCCATCCAGATGAACATGTTAAAAGAGTGTAAAAGCAGCTTGTGCAATCCTTTCAACAGTCGTATTGCCTACAACACTGCCAATAACATGCTCCAGTGCTCCATAAGGCTTTCACTTCCGTCTCTGACAGATGCCCAAAAGCAATACACACCCCAGCTTTATCAAACTTGTGATTTAATGGAAAACTTGAACAGCAATCTTCCACACTTTATATCAGCACCTTTGCATCCAACAATCTCTAACTCCCATTTGGGAAGTTATTCTGCCTTAATGTGGTTAAAGACTCTGACATACAAACCAGCCACTGCAGGGTAATAACTTATAAAGCATCAGAAGTTCCCTGGTAGCTACATGCAGTCTTATCCCAAGACACCCTTCAGTAGATGTGAGTTAACTTAACCACTCTCTCTTAGATAGTGCAAATTAACAGTTATGGTGAAAATGGTGTCTAATTCTTTCCCTCCCCTCCCCCAGTGCCAATGCCTGACTATATCACCCAGTCTCTCCTCTAAGAATTGTTAGAATATGCATATAAATTATTGTGCTGCTTGCTATCTCCTGTACGGGCAGTTAAGTAGAAATGGTGATAAATCATGAGGAAGTATTTCTTTACTTAGCCATGAAGCAGGGCATTCAGAGGAATTCTGTGGTTAACATCATTTAGCAACATCTGTTATCTGCAGAAAAGCAACAGAAAGCCACATCAGATAGAGATTAGCTGGAAAGGTATGCACATGAAATAAAGGCTGGTGTTGGGTGAAATGTTCTCCCGTGAAGAAGGCTAGACCAAGGTCCTGCTTGCAGGGGTAAATGTTACTCAGACAGGGCAATGCCAGCAGCAGCCTCAACAGTCTTGGCAGATAAGCATGACTTTTCTTTCCCAACAGAAAAAAAATGTGTTAGTATCCCTGAGAGTTTAGTATGAGAAGTCAGGCCATAGAAAATAAAATACAATAAAATAAAAAAAATAAAAAATCATGGAGCTGACATGAAAAAAAAAAAAAAAAAA
>NW_023305435.1:1196-15280 GCF_011077185.1 Oxyura jamaicensis
AAAAAAAAAAAAAAAAAAAAAAAAAGAAGAAGAAAGAAAGAAAGAAAATCAAACCTTACTTTTCAAATCAATATATTCAACTTATACTACTTGTATCTACTTGTTTTCCTGACAACTTTTAATAAGTACAGCTCCTCTGTATGATGCCTAATGAGGGCTTTCCAGTCATGAGGATGTGGTTCTTCATCATCTGTTTCACATCCATTTTGTCATTATTCTGTTCTTGAACTGTTTCTTGTTCCCAAAGTGGCCATGAAGATAATTCAGCAACATCCTATGGATCCTATGGGTTTATGAGAATGGGGACTGACAAGCCGTATGCTCTCTGTTGAGTCGAAGGGAATACAGATGAGATCTGTGGAACAGTTCTGATAGCAGCTTTAGCTAAAATCTTTCTCTCCCTCCCTCTCTCTCTCTCTACATATATATATATATAAAAGTTCTTCCTTGAAGAATTTACCTTAAATCCTAGGCCTGTGAGTTTTCATGAAGGAGACAAGTTATCCTCCTGCATGCCCCTGCTCTTCTCTAGTGAGCACAAAGCCTTGTATGCAGCCTGCTAAAATGTCAACTTGCTCTGTTCAAGCAAGGTCACTACTACTGTAATGAGTAGCTCTACGTTTATTTAGAGCACCTTCCCAATTCTCTTCCATTAGAAGGAGCAAGCTCACTTTCATCTGAATTCACATTAGAGGAAGATATTGCCAAAGGTGGGGTGTCTGTCTGTAAAAATCAAAACTGCTCAGCATGATGTGCCTGTCAGGGAAATCTTCACCACTCCAGCACAGTGTTTGTTATCTGCCCAGACCTTTCCAAGGCATATGGGAGATAAATGTACATTTGGGTACAGCCAGCTTAGTGACTTTCCAGTGCAAACATCACCACTGTAACTGGTACAACCCCCCCAGATACAGAGCCTTGCACCAGTTAGGACACATATCTCACTGTTGTCTTTGCTTACAGAAGTCCTGATAATGTCTCATCTGAGGCTTCTGCACATTACATCATCATTGTATGTTAACATTTAATAAGAGAATTCTTGCTATCCACAACTTCTTTCTGTTTCAATTTTCTTATTTTCTTTATAAACAGAGAAGCACACACTGCCTCATACTTGCCAAAATAATTTGATATGGGGGGTTACAGGAGGAACAGATGCCCTCAGAGAAGTCTTTCTCATCGTTTGCAGTGCCATCCCTGAATAAATGAGACAAACTCCCAGTTCACTGTGGAATTAGAGTGGCCTGAGGGCACTGCCCTTGGAGGCAGACACCATCCTGTCCTCCAGCCTAGGCTGTTGCACAGGAGAAATGGGTCAGGTTTCTGTTAGCATTGAACACTATGTTGAGGCTTGAAGTCTTCCACAAGATTTGAGATACATTGGTTTGTCATCATTAAGGATTACCTGCTTCAGTGGCAAAGGACACTTGCTAAGTTTGGTGGCTGGTGTTGTGCTTGTGTCCATGTACATTATAAAATGGACTAAAGCAGAAGGCTCCAAGAGAGTGGAAGCCCAGTTTCGTTTTCCACCTAGCACACAGCATGGCACCAGATGGACTTAAGTCATAAATCTGGGTGGAAGGACTTATTAGTTTGAATTCAGTTCCAGATATACCCAGATCAAAGGATATGCCTATACCAGTAAATTAAATGTTCCTGGATTCTGAGGCCAATTGGCATGGAACAGTCTGCCTTTATGCTGGTAGTCTCTATCTTTTTCCAAACCAATTGAGGGACTGAAAACTAAAATGGGCCACATCCTTGCCAGGACACACTGCAGTTGTTTAGTGGTATCATCATATTTCACTGCCCAGGCACATGTGAATTTACTAGCATAAACACAGCCAATCTGTCTTACCTGGAGTAGTCCAAGTATCTCAATCCTCTATTTCCATGTAAATGATTTTTTCAAGTGCTAATGGAGGGAAATCCAACTCTGAGTTACCTGCACCCATGACATTAGAAAACTTTTTTTCTTTTTCCCATGCAAAATGACTGAGCACAGCTGAGCTGATTGGGAGTTAGTGTAGGAAGAGGTATCTGCCATCAGCATCAGTGTTAAATAATAGTTGGTGCATCATCCCCAGAGCAGCAGAGATCTAATTTGGTTATTCAGTCACCACACACAAAGAGTAGAAGGTTGCTGATTGTTGTGACATTGTTTCCAATGCAGATGTAAATTCCTCCTGCTGCAGCATAATTCTTCAGACAGTCCAGCTCAAATTGAAATGTTATGACATTATGAATGTCCTACAGAGAAGTGCATATTATATTATCTGCAGAGTGCTCATACTCTAAGGGATCAACCAAAAATTAAGCATCTCTAAAAGCAGAAGAACTGCACATATAGATGTGCTCTTGTGATAGTTTTTCTGGTAATCTACCTGCTGTACTGGCAGGGCATGGATCATGATAAGTCTAAGTGATCATCCTATGACAACAGGGAGGATATCATTTATTTTCATACCTATGAAATGATAAGGATTTTTATTATTCCAGTCAGCTGTAAAGGACAGCCACTATAGGAATGAAACAGGAAATGTTAACAGAACAGAGCTGAAATTCAAGACAGAAAATGGATTTTTCCATCTAAAAACAGGTGCTAGGTTAATTTTCATGTGTTTGTTCCCATTTTGAAATTGATTTCTATATGGTCACATTTGCACTTGCTTCAGACATGCTTTCATCTTTCCTGGGTCAACCACCCAAGCTACAACATGATAACAGTACATTAGCTTAACAAAATTAGTAGGTCTTCCAAAAAATACTGTGACATTCTCAAGTTTCAAAATTGTTGTTGCTATCATTTTATTTATTCAAAAACGTGCACTATAATTTCAATATTACTGCTACAATGTTTTGCCAAAATACTAAAATTTAAAAATCCTAATCTTTTTACATGCTGGATTGGCCCTTTGTCAATAATAATACCTATAACTAAAAAGTCTGTAGTTTAGATAGCTGCCAGCTTATCTCACCTTTTTCAGTTTCTCTGCTGTTTTTTAGCCTGCCAGTTTAAAACTGATCCTGATTTTCAGCAAGAGCTGAAATTTCACTTACCATAAGAAATACTGTCCCACAAGAAATACATCAACAAGCAAGAATAAATGAGACCTAAAGAGAAGGTTGCATAGGCATCTCCAGAGGGTTAGATTTAAGATGTAATTCCTCCTGGATTGATCTTTTGTAGGGGAGATTTGTTTGTTTGTTTGTTCTACCACTGGGAATTAAATGACATGCACATCACCACACATTCTTTCCCTTGTCCTTTTCTTTCCACACCATTGAAAAATAATGTCTAGTGCAGAGAAACTGTATTGCTACACAAAGAACAAAAATCAGTGAAACTTCAGGAAGTTCACAAGGGATTTTGCTCTTCCTATTATTTACATCTACTCTAACTATACTCTAAAGCTTCATAGGTAAATGGTGTTACACAATCAAATCTGCTATCTGTGTAACTATTTCTTTCTGAGAATATAAAAGGTAAATGCAGAGGAGGACACAGCTCATATTACAAGCTTCTGACACCTTTATGAGATTGGAAAGAAAAAAAAAAAAAAAAGAAAAAAAAGCAAAATAAAAACTATATAAGCAGAAGTCTCTGAAAAGTTAGGAAATATCCAGTACAGAGCAATGGTGGAAAGCTGGCACAAAGTTCTGAGTTCCTATGCTCAGCGTAACTGAGATGCCTCAAAAAGAAATCCTGCAAATTAGTTACACATACATTTTTCAGCAGGCGATAACCTAAATAAATAAATAAATAAATAGTTTAAATTCTGCACTTCCGTTTTAAGAGGGATCTAAAGCCAAGAATCCAAGCCAATAAAGACTCCACCACTAGGCAGTATGACCAATGATATTTATGGGCAGTGAGAAGTCCAACATTCAGCAATTTCCTAGAGAACAAATGGAGAACACATGGAGAAAGAACAAATGGAGAAAACAAATGTATTAAATAAGAAAATTAAAGGCCATCCTCTGACTTAACATCATGAGGTAAATATCAGAGCCAATGCAGTACTCATGGATAAAATAGAGTCTTAATTAAATTGAAAATACTCTTTAGAGAAGGTGCGGAAGGTGAATGTTGAAATTACCTTCCTCTCTTGCCACTTGAAAAACACATTTTTGTATCGAATGCACATATCAAATCTTCCTTAACACTCAGCTTTCATCTGAAGAAGGGAAGTGGAAGATGAGGAATAGTAAGTAATATAATGAAAATATAATACTTAAATATCCTGGAGGTAGAGATATGCTGCAGACAACCCATGCAATAGGGTAATATACAGATATTTTTTTCTAGTTATATCCTCCTAGTAAGGTGGGCTTAACTGACCAGAAGATTAACATATGTAAGAAAATCCCCTCATTAAAGGAAGAAGATTCATTAGATATGACCTATGCAATTATCAAAACTCATCCTAAAACTATGCTAAAAAAAAAAAAAAAAAAAAAAAAAAAAAAAAAATTTTTTGTTTTGTTTGTTTTCATAGCTACTCTTTGTATAAGTGGTTTATTTATTTAATTTTTAATACCTAAATGGCAATGTTTGAAATAAAATCATAGAATATCCTGAGTTGGAAAGGACCCACAAGGATCACTGAGTCCAACTTCTGGCTCCACACAAGACCACCCAAAAATCACACCATGTATGTGAGAGCATTGTTCTGAACTCCATGCTTCATGAACTCTTATAGTTTTGGTGCTGTGACCACTGTCCTGGGGAGCCTGTTCAAGTGCCCAACCACTGTCTTGGTGAAGAACCTTTTCCTAATATGCGATCTAACCTCTCCTGTCACAACTCCATGCTGTTCCTTCGGGTCCTAAAGTAAAGGAAGAAGACCAACCCTACCTATACATTATTATGTATAATAATTCTTTGCTTTGTAAACCTTATTTTTGCACAACACAGATAACATTTAGATATATGTATTATTTATATACATGCATGTACATGTATACATACTTATGGTCATATGTAATATAAGTAACACACGTGGTTGTAGGTAACACACTGCACTACAACTTAATATTGAAATTGTCAGTGTAATAACAACATGTTGTTGTGGCATGGGAAATATAAGAGGCAGATATTTTGTTTTGTTTCTTGACATAAATGATGATGGAAATACCATCTGCAAATACTGAAGGTTTCTCCACAAAAAAAAAAAAAAAAAAAAAAAAAAAAAAAAGAGAATATTTCCTTGACAAAAACACTCAGAACCCTCTTTATTTGTTTCTTCACTCATTTACAGACCTTTATTCCAGATTAAGTCAGTTGTATTTCCAAGCAGACAGAACTCAATGTACTCGTAATGTCCCAAGGAAATCTCTTAAATTAGGATTGAGGGTTTGCAATAACCTGGGATGAACTTGTTCTCACTGAATTATTTGTAGGTTTTACTTTGAGACCATTGCACGAAGGAAAGGGACACTGAGAGTTCAGCGTTTTTTTAGCATTTATGTACTGCAGACATGATCAATAAAGCTCACTGTTACGTATTTTTTATAAGACACACCATATCTATATTATATAGGGTCTATAGATTGAAGTGCCACACAATTGTGTGTTTGGAAAAGGAAGTTCAGTATGGAGCAACAAGAAATATGGAGTGTCATGGGAAGTAATGCCCCTAGGTGGGTGCTCCTGCTTTTATGAGACACAATATAGGACTGAGATCCCATGTCTAAATTTGACCCTATGCTCCAGACCCTAGGCAGGAGCCTGGAGAGGAACAGTTTTTTCCCCTTACATCTCTGCTAAGAATAAAAGAAGAAAAAGGGAAGCTATGCATACCTAGATAAACTCCAGTGGGGCTGTAGAAGACATTTCATAAAGTCTCCCTGGCATCACTATGTATGATCCAAAACCAGGGCTGAAATTTATAGAAATTTTGAAATCAATTAACATGTTAGGTTCTGAAGAGATATTGTAAACTGTCCAAAGTAATAAAATCAGCAATGCATGGCATTACTTTCCTCTATGAATAGCTTGAATAAATAAGACATTTATAAAAATGAGCAGAAAATATGAAATGAATATCCCAAGAACCATGAAAGAATATAAGCTAAAAGAGAAATTGAATTTTCCTCTGAGTTTCTGAGAGAGAATGTAGTTGTGGATTTTATACATAATTTATAAGGGAAATTGGCCAGTTCACTCAGGTATACACCATATCCTCTTTTAGGAAAGATTAAGCAAGCTGTCTTCTTTTAATTGAAATCAAATATAAGCACAGAAGAAAATGACTTCTGCCCATGGAAGAATACAGTGACGTCACATGGCCATTACAGTTTACATGGAGCTTTATTCTACAAATTAAACTTCTTCTTTGGTTCTCGTAAAGCCACAAAATGGTGTTAGAGTCAACCACCTCCTCTATCTCTGAGCCAGTGCTCCCTCACCACAGTCAGTACATACACTTACAGTTGCTTTTGGATACAGTAAGGAAAACCTATGCCCTACATACTGTTTGCATCTCTAAGAATGTAAGAATTGACACAATAGATCAAACTAGTGATCCATTTAGTTCAATATCCTATCTCTGAGTTATGTGTCGGATGCTCCAGAGGAAGGTGTAAGAAAGTCTTTAGTGGGTAATAATGGAATGACCTGTCATAAGGAAAATTTCGTGGGGACCTCCAAAACCACTGAATGCAATTTCCTGCTGTGTCAGGCACCACATCCTAAATGCTCTTCCTAAATATATAAAGCTTGGTCTTAACTTGTTCCATAAAGTATGATATTTCACCTTTCCTGGACTGTTTCAAATGATTAGGAAAGGTGACCACAACTCCCAGGTTCTGTTATTGCTTCTGTCTTTGTTTTGCTGCATTTTCTTTAGCAGGATACTTAAACTCTCAGTGATTCATTCTCCCAGTCTGTAACTAGGTTTCCCTATTTCACTGGAAGAGGTTTCTGATGACTACAGAGATCCTCAGCTAAAAGCTTGCAGAGGTCTAAGTGTTTATTCTAACAATAAAAATAAAAACACTATTACAATCAACTTTCCATTAACCAGCATAACTCAAGGTGAGAATACCCTGGTGGTGGAAAATCACTGATGATAGAAGTATCACTGTTAGTGGGCAGGGGAAACTTTAGCTGTCTCTCTAAAAGAATTGCTTGGTTTCTGACCATGGAAGCTAGTACTAGCTGTCCGTTTGCCTATGTGGGATGTGGGAGTTTTGTTTTTGAGGGCTCTCCAGAGGTCCTCTATAGGCCACTCAAGTTGTTCTGGTGTCAGTAACTTACGTCATCAGGTGAAGGAGATAGGAAATGTCTCCTTTGTTGTGTGAAACACCTGGAGTTCCCTAGCATTTTGGCCATGCCAAATCTCCTATCCCATGTCCCTGGCTAAGCTTCAGAAAGGCAATATAAAATGGCAGTCGGGTAGGATGACAGCTTTGGTTCTTGACACTTCTGAGCCTGTTGCTCTCAGAGTTGGGCAAGATTAAGATCAGGAAGAGCAGCAATTCCCACTCCTACTAGTACAGTCTGGTGACATGTCAATTGGGCCATCCTCAGAACAAAAGGATTTATTAGCACAGGTCTAAAAAAATGCCGTGGTTGTTACCAATCAGCCATCTGAACTCAATAGCAGTGAGCAGCTGCTACCAAGCTCACAAGTTTTGAAACATCCAATGTTTTTCAAGTGTAACCTGAAATATAAACCAGGAGATAAGTAAACTTGACTAAATCCTGAACTTCAGAGCAAGCTAGGGAAATAGATCAGATAATACATGTTTTCACATAAGTTAAACAAAAGATATTCAGTGGTGTTTTCAATCCATTTACCAAAAAGGTCCCTTAGCTCAATTAAAATGATCTTTTAATTTTGAAGCAGTAAAATCTATAGCCAATCCCTAATAAGACCTTCAAGTATCTAATGAAAGGGCTTATAAGGCTCAAGATAAACAAGTATTCTTGAATACTGCTGAAAAAAAGGAGCGAATTTCTTATTCAGAAAGATATATCATAAGGTCCCTTTTTACATTAGTTCTCTGTGGATGTAGTCTAGGTGTACACAGACAATTGCATTATTATAGCTTTGTGTAAACTAGCCATATAAAAGATACTAGAAGTCTTTTATTCCATCCCTAGACAAACACCTTCTCAAAATCAGAATAGGAGTCTATTGCATATTTCCTAATGCTTACCCAGATTGACTCAAAACATTTCAGTAAAAAGCTATTCCATCAAAATACAATCTATTACTATAATATTCTCCACTATTTTGAGATTTCCCATAAGTATTAGAAATATTGTTTGAAATATATAAGTACACACTATATGTACATGAGGAAAAATGCAGAGACCCAGGAGGATTATCTGGTACTTCTGCAATGGATGAAAGGTCAGAAAAACAGAAGCATTAGAATAGCACCTGAACAAGGGAAAACACCGCAGGCTGTAGTGTAAATACGTGGAAGACAGTTGAGGTACCTGGGAAGAAGTGATGAGAAAATTTTGCAAGAGAAAAGTAAAGATACAAGCAGAAAGACCAGAAAATAATTAAAAGGAACAGGCAGGAAGAAGTGGTAGCACAGAAGCAGAAAGTAAGATAAGTGCTTTAGCTAAAAGGGGAAAATAAATCAGCACAGACAGAAAAGTAATTTTCAGACAGTTAGGTAAGAGAGAGAAGCAGCAGAGTTTAGAGATGAGTTTAATGCTTGTACAGGAATGCATTTAGAGTAAGAACACAGATTCTGAAAGAATGAAAGCTTCTAGATGGGTTGAGATTTTGCTGTTTTAAGGTAACAATTAAATTAAGCAGGAGCCATCAACATCTAGAAACACAGCAGTTAGGCTGAAGCAGCAACCAGGGACACTTTTTGCACTTTCTCATGCTTCAGTTAACAACTAGAAACAATTACCAACATTCATAGGATTGTTTCCATTGGGTTCAGTGTGCTTTCGAGCAGGCCTTGACAGAAGAGTACAAATGTGCCGTGCCAATAAAGTGACGAGGCAGAAGGATCAAGTTTTTCTACCCTAGTCCTTCATCCCAGCCCCCATCTGAAATATGATCAATATTTCCTTCTGAGTTGTTTTAAGAATCAATTTTGATTATTGTTTCTGATGTATAGTTATAAACACTGATTTGAACTATCTCAGGAAAGAGTAATCTGGTCCAGTGAACATCGGTCTTTATCAGTTCTGCTGTTCAATGAATGTTTTTACAAGTATTCAGATCCAGATGACTCTGTCAAAAATTAAAACAACCTTACACATTTTTAGTATAGAATAGGGGAAAAGATGAAAAGACAAAGATGTGAATCCAAAGCAAGAATAGGATTTTTTTTTTTTCTCTCTCTTTTGGAAAAAAAAATCTCTACATTGCTGTATAAATCAGACTGACACTGACATAGACCTTAGATAAAGAAATCTGATGTCAGTGAATGTTTCTCTCCAAAGAATACTATTTAGCTATTAAACAACATCTGTAAAAATCGCCAAGGCATGAGATGAATATGCTGTTCAATTTTTCAAGTCCAAATTTGAGATCAAAATATTTCAATGTTTATTTCAATGTTTACTGGGTTATATCTTATGACTGTGGAAGGTGTTGTAAGTTCCACCACCAGAATTCTGCATTTACATAACAGGATTTCCAAACTCCATTTTAATTATTGTCCAAAAGCTTTGATGAAATAATTTATTGTTGACAAAGTTCTTATTGACAGAGAAAGTTGTCATCATTACAGAGAGTCCAGAGGAGGGCCATGAGAATGATCAAGGGTCTGGAGCACCTCTCCTATGAAGACAGGCTGAGGGAATTGGGGTTGTTCAGCCTGGAGAAAAGAAGTCTCCAGAAGGAAAAGAAGTTTATCAGAAGGAAAAGAGACCTTATAGAGGCCTTTCAGTGCCTAAAGGGGGCCTACAGGAAAACTGGGGAGGGACTCTTTGGCAGGGAGTGCAGGGATAGGAAACAGGGAAATTGATTTAAACTGAAAAAGGGTAGATCTAGGTTAGATACAAGGAAGAAATTCTTTACTCTGAGGGTGGTGAGGCCCTGTCACAAGCTGCCCAGAGAAGCTGTGGATGCCCCAACCCTGGAAGTGCCCAATGCCAGGCTGGATGGGGCTTTGGGAAACCTGGTCTGGTGGGAGGTGTCTATGTCAGGGGGTTGGAATCTTTAAGGTTCCTTCCAATCCAAACCATACTATGATTCTATGATAATTTATGAGTAAATGTCTTTCCAAAAGGAAGACTTATTCGGCCACATCCAGCACACAGACCACAGCAACGGATCATTTTGCACATATCTCCTAATTCTTATCTTACATTTTTTTTAGCTATCTGAGAAAAAAAATAAAAATAAAAGTAAAAAAAATGGGGAGGTTTGGATTATTACAGAAGGACAATTTAAGAAACATGAAAGTGACTCTGAGGAATTATGCAAATACTGAGGAAATTAACTTAGAAGACGATCTAAGGAAAATGGAGAAGGGAAAGAACTTTTGTTTAGCTCTACACACAGAAACACACAAATAAAATACTTCTTTTCTTCTTTTCTTATTTCCTTTTTTCTTTTTTTCTTGTCTTTTTTCTTTCTTTCTTTTTTTTTTTTTTCCTCTCTCCTTATTGGCATTTGTAGCACACTACCATTCCCTAAAATCATGAATGTGATGTTTGCACCTTCTTCTAAATCGTTAATGAGACTGCCAAATGATAGTGTACCAAACACAAATCCCTTTTATAAACACTTTCCCCTTGGCTTGCTACATTGTTATTTATTACCAACTCTTGTTTATATACCTAGGGCACTTTTTACTCCATCTGACAGCATTCAAATTCATGTCAGTTTGGATTAATTTTCCTCATCAGCTAATTTTATAATTAATTTTTAAAAGTCAAGACTGTCTGATTGTCTTTGTTCTCATTCTGTTGTGTTTTATTTATTTATTTATTTATTTATTTCCCCCCCTTTTTTTGTTTGTTTGTTTGTTTCACTCTTTGTTATTTTTTCTCTTCTTTTACATGTCAGCCAAGATGTAAGGACACTCATATTATTGATAATAAATATTATATTCAAATGGCCTAAGTGATTTTCAGTTGTCCCTGACACAACGTATTTACACAGTGAAATTAGTGAGATAATTGTTACAGTTGCCCTTCACTGAGAATGACTGTACTTACCAATTGTGTTATTAAACTAATGACTTTGCAGGTATTTAGGATCCATCTGCTGCTGCCAAACATAAAAATTATTCCAAATATTAAAAACTGGAAGGGGAGAGGAATCTGAAAGAAGACAGGACACAGAATTGATAAGTAAGGGCTAGACAGATGCTCATGTGCTTAAGTAATATTGTGGTGCTCAAATCTGCAATGGAATATTTGGCTGCATGCAAATATTGCATGTTTCTCAGTATCTTGCTTCATCACAGGCTATAAGATGTTATATTGCACCTGCCTTTGAAACAGTTGAGAAGTTCTGGTCATAACACATTGCCTTATATTTTTATATTTGTTTTATAACATCTGGGGCTGCTCCTTGACAGCTTTGTGTCACTAAATGCTACATCACCTTAGGATGGTGAAAGGCATGTTCCCCTGAAATATCACACTGTCTCAACAACAAGCAAAAGTCTGAGGTAGATTCTCTCACATCTCCACTTGGACCTATTTCATGTGCTGTACATCAGAAAACAACCTCTGGAGAAGGATTGTAAGCATAAAATTATCTGATACAGAGGTAGTCTTTTCTGAGTTTGTTCCCTTTCTATTTTTTATTTTATTTTATTTTATTTCTCTTTCCTGCACACACATTTTTTCCAACATTTTACTTTAGAAGAACATGGGAAGGGAAGACCTGAAGAGCTCCACTGATAGATCATAGCTCTGTTCTTAAGGTAAACAAACAAACAAATAAATAAATAAATAAATATTTTTAAAATAAGACTTTCCTCTTGAGGAAGTAAATGACTAAAAAGAGACACTCAATGGATTTTCTAAAAGCAACAAGAGATGAATGACATAACTCCAAAGCCAGCCTGGAAATGTAATGCCCTGCATTCTAGCCGTTGTATTACTTCCCCCCACTGCAAAAAGTTTCTGAGTGCATAGTGTTCTTTCCTGACACATTTTTCAGTAGAGTGCTCTATGGCTGTTTCTATCATGAGATTTCTTACAAAAAGAACAAACTTCCACACTGACCTCTACCCCAAGGGTTTTTCAATAAACCCCAACAAATCCCTATAGAACTCTAAGTATCTCATTGTCAGAAATACAATAAATTTCTGCACAAAAACTGTAATACTTTGCATTACTGTGTGCCCAGATTCTTATCTGCCAGCAAAAAAAAAAAAAAATGATAAAATAATCAATACTTTTCATTTTAAAAGATTCTTAACAATAGAGAGATAACATTTTGTTCTACTTTATTTTATTTTATTTTATTTTTACAGAGAAACTCTTGGCCTCAGATAATGCCATAATAACAATTCTTTATAATATTCTTTATACTTGGGTGCCAAAAGTACCACAGAATCAAAGAGTCAGATACATGCCCTGGAATAAATCTGTGTAGCTCCATGCACTTCAGTTCTATGTGACTATGGTTCACTTGCATGGAAGACTTCCCTGAAAATCTTGGTTTAACCACAAACTTCCAGTTTTAGGGCCTTAAAACTGTATTGACAACCAGGTTTCTTTAAGCAGAGATATAACCTTTTAGTTCTTATAGCTTTTCTGTCCTTACATCTGTCAAATAGCTTTCTTAAAACTTATAGGCATTTTCTGGCAACATTCTTGCTTATTATAATTCTATGTAGGTCAAGATAATTACATATTGAGAAGAATTGAGAAGATCATGTTGCCTATGAATAGGCACCCAGTGAATCTTCATTACCCCTTAATCTCTGTGACACATTCATGTGAGTTTCATAGATGATAAAAGATTTACCAGAGACGTATGTCCTTCTGGAAACAGTTTGGATGAGGGGAAAGACCTTAAGGTGCATAAAAATGTCAATAGTTGTTGACACTTGTGTAAGAGACTTGCACCTTTAACACATTTGTGGTCACAGGAGAATGAGTTGGAGATGGGGGGCGGGGGGGTTGGGTGTTAATCTGAAGCTAAATATATCTCTGGAACATTAATTAACCCCATTAAGAAACCATTTAACTTCCTAAATATCAGAATACACATTTTGGAAGGGATGACTTAAATTCACACGAGTCCACAGCAAAACTACTAACAGAATTTGGGAAACCTGGATCCTCTATTAAGTGTTTTCATCTGTCAGTATTCAATGTGGCAAAAACCCAGACTCCTCTCAGTCCAAGAAGCTGCTGGGTATTAGACAGAAATATATTTAATTGGTATGTTCTGGTCTCACTCCAAAAACAGTAGTTATCTGAGTTAAACCTAAAAGATGAATGAAGGTTGAAGTAACTGGTTAAGTTTTTTTTTTTTTTTTATACATGTTATTATTGTTTACATCAGTGTTTAATGGTCACAAAGCAATAGTGTTTTCACAACATTGCTGAGCATTACTTTGTCTTTACTTTGTCATTACTTTGTCTTTATTAACATGTTTTTCAAGGTTTCTAGTTCTTTAGACATCAATAGTTTGATTTAAACAGGCAATCTGAGAAAACCTGTTCCCCACACTAAATGTTTTACATTAGGACAAAAGAACTTGCCGATACAAAATGCTGATCCAATGAAAGAGAAAATTTTCAAGATTTGGGATAGAAGCCTTGCTGATGTCCAAGGAGATGCATATGGAATATCATGAGTGATATGAGGAGGTTTGCTTCAAGTATGGCAGAAGGTTCAAGTTCGATATGCCATAACAAGTGGCATATGGAACTAATAATGTGCAGGGGTCTGAGTCTTTTACATTCAAGCAACTACCCTGATAACCAGGTTATTTCAGGTTGAATGCCACTGTTTCTGTTTTGTATTTTTTAATTATTACTAACATTCTGAAATGAACCTGGCGTCATTCTTTGACAATAAATTTTAAATGACCTCCCAGCATCATTTCTTCCTGCTCTCCCCACAATTATACAATTATCCAGGACTTTTGTTAATTGAAATTTAATGAAAATATATAGTGTGAGG
>NW_023305436.1:0-2298 GCF_011077185.1 Oxyura jamaicensis
AGGGAAGGGAAGGGAAGGGAAGGGAAGGGAAGGGACTTCTGTTTTGTTGTTGTTGTTGTTTGTTTGTTTGTTTGTCTCTTTGTTTTCTGTACAACAATTTCCATGTACAGGGAGGCCACAGTTTCAGACATCTTCTAACCACCAGGCCTAAGTTGGTTAGGCCCTGGTTAGGTTCTGATGCTGAGCATAATTGTTGAGTGAAATTGTAAGCACTTGTAAACTTAGGTCCATTCAGCTTTTTTCTCACTGACTACTATGTTTCCAAGGGTTGCCAGACAATCCTATCAGTACAAAAATCTACTGAAAGTCAGTACATCTGCTTTTGAACTTCCTATTCTCTCTTTCTGAATTAGTGTATTCCTCATACTGCAAGGGAATAAGTGTCTAGCTGAAGCCAGCTCGGCAGCATTTAAAATAATATGACTGATGATCAGAAATGCCATAATCACTGATCCAACTTAAAAAAAAAAAATAATAAAATAAAATAAAAAAATCTGCAAGTAGAACACACTGAATAAAGTTAACTTGTCTTGGAAATGTTGATCAGCCTATCAAAATTTTAATAAATATGCATGTGAACTTGTTCTTTTGTGTTCTGAAATAAAGATAATATTCCTCGTTAAAAAATAAATGCAAACTGGGAAGTTCTGACAAACAGACAATGATTTATGTGTCTAATGTTCATTTCTGTTGCCTTTATCAGGACATGTGATCCACACACTTTTAGATAGTGTCACTGCTTTTACTTGCAATTCAGACTAAGATTTTATTTTCTCAGTAAATAATTAAACAGTGATTGTTTTAATTAAAATATTACACATGGTAAAACATACAAACTTGTGAATTAAATAGATATGATCCTCTCTTAAACACAGTCAAGCCTGTTAAAATTTTAGATAAAAGAAGAATAAAGAAAGTTAATTGTTGGAAAGAATGTTATTAATGGTATAACAGACTATAATCTTGATGAAATTTTGGTTACACATAGATGCCTTGCCACACTGTAAAGGGCAGTTGTGATTCTGGATATACTATCACTCAACATTGATAAAAAATTGAGGTGCTGACCAGATATATTTATGGTGATCCTGTAGTGCTTATGTAGTGGCATGGATGTTGGAGTTGTCTTGGATCAGCAGTTAAATGACATTAATTACCCTGCCTCTCAGATGATCTTTGTAATTACAAAGTGGTAGGATGTTCTTAATTTTTCTCCTAAGCTGTGCTAATGCATAGATGATGCATCTACTGAACTTTGAGCAATTATTTCCTAAATAAGGCAGGCTGGAAATAACTGATAGTTATGAGGAGAAATTAAATTGTGGGTGTTAACACAGAGTCACAGAGAGACTGTGATTTTGCCAAAGAGTTTGTGTCTTTGAAAAAATAACACTTAGGGTCAGTTTTAAGATGGAGTTTTAGCTTGGAAACAACCAGAAATCATTTGGACAAGGCTCTCAGTAACTTAATGAATGGAAAATGAAGGGATGCTGTTTGAGTAAAGGACAGATCAGATGTTCTTCAAGAGGTCCCAGTCCACCAAAATTACTCCGTGTTTCTGTGACTCTGAACCTGCAGACCATCCTCTGTCTTTAGCACATCTGGAGCCATGTAGGAACTCAGAAAGGCCAGACACCTCGCTTATAGGCAGTCAGGTGGATGGTGCTGCTGGTTCACAGTGAAGAAGCAAGCTCTTCTCTGCAACATATCACAATGTCCTTGTCCACTTTTAATAAAATTGATTTCCTTACAATAATGATTCTGTTGATAAACTCCAGGAAGAAAAGAAATTTTGGGTAACTGCTAATGGACAATGGAGTTCTGATCCCTTTCTAATTCACATTAGTCTTCAGAAGTGTTAAAGAAATATGCTATATGTTTAATTTAAATTTTTCATCCTGGAGATGACTGTCTTACTCCTAGTCACATATATGATCTTTGTCATTGCCCCAAAGAAATACAATATTTACCTTCCCTAGATGCATGTAGTGCAGCTTAATTTATTTATTTCTACATTATTTTAGATCTTAAAATGCAAACTGGAATGTTAAACTATACCTACAAAATGATGAAAAATGGAAGATAATTTTTGAGACTATGAGAATAAAACACCTCATTGAGAATATGTAGGGAAGGTGTAATATTTAAGCTTCTTATATACATATATATGTATTTCCCAGAAAGAATCTCCTCTCTTTCTTTCTATTCCTGCTGTGTCTGAGTACTACCTTGCTGTCTACCATTGTTAGATCTCTGTAGGAAAAAAAAAAAAAAAAAAAAAAAAAAAAAAAAAAAAGA
>NW_023305436.1:2398-5611 GCF_011077185.1 Oxyura jamaicensis
AAAAAAAAAAAAAAAAAAAAAAAAAAGACAATATTTTAAAAGGCTTCCTTGTAAAATAAAGGTTAAATGAAAACAAACAAACAAACAAACAAACAGCACAATATAAATAAATTATGAATTCTGATTTTGTTCTGGAAGAGTTAGTACCTCATAAATTTCAAGCCTGCATTGTAGCATTTTCAAGTTATGTATGAGAAGCTACAAAGTATGTACCTGACTCCCCTTTTTCATCTGTTATTTTGGTCAGAATATTTATTCTTTCCAATGAATTGTTAGTGTTCCTCTATTATTAATCTCATTACTATTGTAATTATTACTAACATCAGTTAATTTTATCACTGTTTATTACTGTATTGACTGTTCTTCTCAAAATGCAAAGGAAAGCAAGAGAAACTTGAAATGAACTATAAGCTTAATACAACAGGGAAAGGGATGCAAACAGAAGGTGGTACAGCTGAAGCTGTAAATTACAGAATTAGTTTTGCTCTATCACCTTAGGAGCCAATACTAAGAACAGAACTATTCAATGACAGCCCATACAGCTGAACCTAGGAAACCCATTTAATCAGGTCCTGTAAAATACATGGTGAGAGACAAGCTCTCTCTAAAACTGAGTGAACATGTCTGAAAAGATCAGCAGGGACACTGGGAAGTAAAAGTTACATATCAAAAAATTGTATTTGAAGTGCACAACACATTAAGAAAAGAAAAGAAGCTGGAGTTTATGCTTTGCATTCAAATTGTTGCAGTCAGCACATATAACATTATCAGTGACCTAAACTGGGTTTGCTCACAGTTTGCATTAACTTGGGTATGGCTCAAGAGATGAGTTTAAAGAATACTTAACATTTTCAAATTTGGATTTCCACAAGTAAATATTAAAATAAATTGTCATTATTTATTTATTTATTTGTTTGTTTATTTATTTTCATTGGAGGGGGGAGGGCAGGTGTGGGTGGAATGAATCCTGAAGGTCTTTGAGTCAAAATATGTGAGTTCTGAACAGTTTCATTATAGATGTTATGTAAAACTGTACTTATCCATCTTTAGAAACTATGTTTGAAAAATGGGGCCTTCTTGTCATATAAACTAGAGAAAAAGGATTGTAATATCAATGTGTGTTATGAAAAAGGAAAAAAAAAAAAAAAAAAAAAGGTCAAATACTCACAATATTATGGAGCAAAGCAGTAAAGTTTTCAAAAGGTTTAATTCAGAGTAATCCTATAATTATAAATTCCTTATAAATATTAATTTACAGAAGTTAAAGAACAAAAAAAATTGATGTTTTTACCTTTTGGGAATACTATTTAATGATCATCAAGTAAATTCATTTGGCCAAAAAATAATGTTGCATATATTCACCGTTTTCAGTGCAAACATGAAGAAGATGTTCAAATAGTATTTAATACCTGAAAAATACTCTCTTAATTTAATCTAATTTTAATTTTAATTAAATCTCAGCTGTAATAAGGAAAGGGCAAGGATGTTCTAACTGCACAGAAATACTATAAAGTGTACCATCCATCTAATTCATCCCTACAGTGACTCCACTGAAGTCAGCAGGGTTGATTCTCAGGCTGAATAAAAAGTTGATGATTTTATATTAAACATGATTGTAGTGTAATTGGAATTACAAATGCATATATTTGGCCCAATGACTTTATTAAATTTCATATATAAGCAATTTTCAAAAGGATATTGTCAGCTCTGCCTATTTAAAATGAAACCTTAATTCTGTTTTGGATCTTTCTTGGATGAGAGCATAAAAAAGCCTGAAAACTTTGTTCCATACCCAGGTTCTAAACACTGTGCCATTCATTTTCATTTTCAAATAAAGTGGAAAAAAAAAAAAAAAAAAAAAGAGAGAGAGAGAGAGATTTTTGTTTGTTGCTTTGCCAAACTTGAAATAAACCCTAGGCTAAGGTTTAACATCCTTTCTTTCAAATATGTGTATTCTTGGATTTCCAAAGTTGAATTCAAACTTCCCATCACACTGAATCCTGCTGTCATTTGGAATAATATTCTTTTTATCCTATTTTACCAGGTTTTTATCATCATGACTATGACAATAGTTATTCTTGGTGTTTGAATGGTGATGAAAGAAAAATAAGCTTGACAAGGCTGAAAGACTGGTGCCATCTCATGTATCTTCAGAGCTCTGTGGCATAGATCTCCATTTCACAGCAGTCACCCAAATCTGTATTTCTCTCTGTCTTTCTCTTCATGATGAAAAGTAGGCACTCTCAAGGTACAATTCATCTGAGACATCACAGATACCTCTCTTAAAATGATATGGACTGCTCTGTACAAGTGCCTGTGCCATCCATTGCCTCTGAAGAGAAATGAAGAGCACAGATGAGATGTAGATTTTGGCTTTCTGAACATCTGCTTTTTAGTCAGATGAATCCCAACATACATTCCTGATTTAACTGTTATAATTCTGCTTTTTAGTTAGATGAATCCCAGCATACATTCCTGATTTAACTGTTATCATAGTGCCTACGTATCCTAATGAGATCAGGGTTTCAAATTGGAGGTGTAGTCTCTGAGAATAGTTGGAGAAAATTTCTGTCCTGAAAAACTGTCATCTTATAAAGAAAATAAACAAAGATAAATGGAGATAAAGTGACCTCCTCCAGATTAGTGGCAGAATCTTGGAGAAAGCTAATGTCTTGGTTCAGTACCCAACATACAGAAACACATTGCCATTTAGAACATGAATCACCGAATGCATGGGAAGACTTGCATGATACTAATACGGTGTTGAAGCTGGATGTCCACCTCTGTTATTAATAACCCTCACTATTAGTGAAATTTTATTACTATTGAGTGATGCTAGCCATAAGTAGGATTCCTGCTTCCAGGCACTGTGCATGCATAGTGAGAGAAAACAACTTCCATGCAGCTGTCATCCCCACCGTCAGCCTGGGATATGTTCACCTGGGTAGTCAAGAAGGAGGCACTTCTGACCAAAAAACATTTGTGGGTATTTGGAGGACAGGAAACTATGGACTGCATTGACCAAATAACATTTCAAGCCAACTGGAGATCTGGCAATAAAAGGCCTGCAGGGGAATGAGTACTGGGATGAGCTCGAGCTCCCCTACTGTACTGGGTCTGGCTGGGATGTTAACTTTCCCTGCAGCAGCCCATACAGTGCTGCACTCTGCACTTGTAGCTAGAACAGCAGTGGTATCACACCGGTGTTGTGTC
>NW_023305437.1:0-2243 GCF_011077185.1 Oxyura jamaicensis
ATTAGTTTTTATTTTGACACAACAGGGAAGAGAACCATAGGGGCCCTAGAAAATCCAATCTCATCCTTCAGGTATTTTCCTTTTGAGTGAAAAGTTAAGATGCTAAAAATATTTTTAAAGACAGAAAATCTCTAATGGCTAGCAGTTTTTAGCATTTTCAGTTAAGACTGCATTTACACTGAAATTTGTTATCATCATTGTTCAGCTGTCAGCAGACTTTATGTCCTAAACTCTCCACAAACTTCTGTTTTGGCTTGTAGTAATATATTGGAAATTAAAAGTCAAGACACTGTGAGAAAACAAAATATATACATATTTGTTAGTATTTAAATATTATGGAAAGGTAGACAAATCACATCACATCAGTTTATTTCTAGAACTGTTCTTATTTTTCCTACATATTTTCAGTTGAAAAAGACATTATAAATAAGCCTTAGATACAGCATACTTATGAGGTTTAATTTTTTTATAAATACACATTTTCTCCTGAAGTGAAATCAAATGATCTATTTTACTTTCAACTCAGCAGATTAAAATAATCTCTTAGGGTCCTACCAAGAAAGAATTTTACAAATATTTCATTAAAAATATTTGTATAAAGCTTCTATACCAGAACTTCTGCATCTACAAAGCAGTATCTTTCCACAGCTCAGTTTGGGGATTTTTCTTTTCCTTTATCCAGCAGTGTTATCCTCAAAAATAATGAATGCTTCAATAGGAACTCCCACAGTTCCTTAAGAATACCACAAGGACTTCATTGCTAATTGAAGAAATAGATAACATGTGTCTTCAGTTCAGCAACCTTTATTTATTTTATGGACATTTTTCATCAACTTTCAGACATTTTCTGTTTGAAATTCTACATAATTTAATGTTCACCATCTGGAATGTTAATACTCTACTTGAAGAAAAGGAAGTCAAAGGAAAAAAAAAAAAAAAAAAAAAAAAAAAAAGATAACTAAAACAGAATCCTGTGTCAGTAGTACCAATTAGCTACGTGAATTTTCCATCTGCTTTTGCTAAATAATAGGTGAAGAGCTGCATCCTGTAGGAAGACAACCCAATGCAGCCAACAAAAACTGTCATGCAACCGGTCATTTCCTGTCACTAGCTTCACTATTGCTGCAGAAATCACACCACTCAGGTTGTGTGCACTAACTTTGAACCAACTCTTCAAAATAAATAAATAAATAAATAAATGTTGCAATTCTACTTTCTCTTCATAAAATCTCTCTGCCTATTGACTTAATTGTTTGGGGTTTATATTTTTCTTGGTGTGTATTGGATTGAACAGTGTAATTCCATACATGCAGAAATTTATGGACCTCACAGTCTCCTAGACAATAAGTACACCAGAGTAATGCTGCAAATTAAAAAGAAATCAATTATTTTCTTTGGCACAGTCTAACTCTGCTGTTAATTGGCAATATATATTGTCTTGGGTGGCTGCATTTAATCTATATATTTGCTAAAAAAATATCTACCACTTTGTCCTTATGTTTCAGATTATATCCTGAAAGCCTTCTAATTTTTCAAATTTAAAAGGAGATTCTATTTTCTTTAAAATAATAATAATAATAATAGTGCATAAATGTTAGAAGGATAGATAAACTTCAGAATGTCTGGTTAGATGACTTACACAACTGAGAGTACTAATGTTTTCAGATATTTTGCACAAAGTTTCTTGCAAGATATCTGTCCCTTTTCCTCATGTCTCCCGCTGAAAATGTTAAGAGAATACCTATCCCCTTGCTCACTGTTGAAGCAATTTGCTTACTCGCATGGTATTGTTTAGCTCTCTGACTGCATCAGTGGAAGGCTTACAAAGAGGTAAGACCATCTGTAGTGTTAGGCAGAGAGTGAGAAAGCTTTCTGGAACTGTCAGAAGAATTAGGAGATTTCTATACTTTTTAAACCTAGGATAGTGAACCTTGTAATTTTGACCTTGTTTGTGTTTAAAAGCTGTAGATCATTCTGAAAATAACAGTAGGTGTCAGAATTTAAACTTAGGCTCAACATCTTCACAAACAGTAACTTGAATATTTTACATTCATATATGACTTAGAGCATGATGTGTGTGTATTTATGTCATTTCTGCACTGCATCTCTAGACAGGAGTTGTGCCTGAGTGGGGAAAAAAAAAAAAAAAAAAAAAAAAAAAAAAAAAAAATTTTATTTTTGTAAATTTTTGGGTTGTTTTTTTAATAAAAGGAAGGGCATGAAATTCTGAGGAATTTTATTTT
>NW_023305437.1:2343-10426 GCF_011077185.1 Oxyura jamaicensis
AAAAAAAAAAAAAAAAAAAAAAAAAAAAAAAAGCCATTGTATTTGCTGACATGATGGCTATGGTCTGAAGAACTGTGCATGCAAGACTGACTCTTTCATATTATTTTGTGGCTTAAGCTCTATATTTATTCTCATTCAAAATGGATCAAAACATTATTTTTCTCCACAGTTTCCACGCTAATCACCTTTAAAAACACTTGTTGCAACACACAGCCTGTTTTGTGTGTGCTTGTGGGCACTATGAGAATGTAATCACAGTTTTCTAACATGTCCATGCATAGGAATAGGGAGGATGCTTGAATAAGTCTTCCCTTGTGCTCTGTGAAGGCCTCTGTTGTAAAGACTTGTTCTGTGCTGTCTTGCCTGGCCCTCACAACACACAAGCTTGGAAAGAGGAAAGCTAGGGTCTGCATGGGATCCTGGGGAACAATTTCATATGGGCTATGCTAGCGTAGTTGTATCTTTGTAACCCACTCTTTCTGCTAGGGCAGCTCACACTGGAAGCACAGCACAGCAACAGCTCCTTTGTGTAGTTTTACTGGGAAAGACAGGTTTTCTGTCACAAGCACTTTGCCATACCTTAATTCTATGCAAATGTTTGTGGACCACCTGCATTTTTAGCTGAGGTAATAGAAATGCAGGGATCAGACCTAAAATCACCAAGGGTCCTTGCTAATTGCTTCATGAAAGCCACTGAGTAACTTTATAATATTTCTTGACACTTTGTAAGTTCTGGGTGAGCAGTTTCATCTCACTCCTATGTCTATACCTGCCCCCGCCATGCCTGTCTCTCATGATTTAGCTTTCACAGCTGACAGCCAGACCATTTTTGTTGTTGTTGTTGTTGTTTTAGATCAAGGAGGGAAAAAAAAAAAAAAAAAAAGTATCTGCAACTCTTTGATTTATGAGGTTGTAAGTAAAACTGAATAAAGATATTGGAATGTGAAACACACATATTATTAGTGGTATTCAGCAAACTAAAGTTGCTATGATTTATAAAACCTAGAGCCCAAGAAACCTCCCAAAGACAAAAGAGGGTTCTTTTATGAGTTCATTTATGGCAAGTTTTTTCAGTCTTCAGAATACCCGAATATCTACATCTATGAAAAACAAACAAACAACAAGAAAACAGTGGCTTTTTAACATAAAGAACTCCCTTTAAAGATTATATGTGAAGCTAAAACTGGTTCTCCTAAAATATATTTAGACTCTTTAGATATTGCTTATTCATAAATAAGATAATATAAATGACTGCTTTTTGGATCCCGAATCATTAGGTTATCCTGTTATAAAGAATTTTTTGAAGCACAATGTAGAAATATATGCCTTACAAGTACCCTCCCTCCTCATAATCCATTCTGTTATGAATGTATCTCCATTCTGTATTTCTCTTTTAGGCAATTGTCCCTGACAATAAGTATATCCTGACAAAATTAGTCTTTAGATCTGAGAACTGAAGAACATAATAGGAGATTCTGTAATTAATATCCAGCGATAAAATATCCATAAATCAAAGACTAAGCTGCAGCAGAAATTCTTCTTCATTATTAGAGCTATTTGTGCAAGGTTTATTCCTGACTCCCATTCAATATCTTCTAATTTTGCCTTAGCTATATATAGGGTCCTGTTTCAAAAGATTTGCAATAGGTGTGCCATCCTCTATAAAATTGGATCCAGATATTTTGTTTTTGAAAACCTTCATGTATTCTGCAAGTTCCCAGGTCTGTCTTACCTGCCATAAACAATTCCCAAATGCCTAGACGTTATTAGTCTCCCAGAACAGTGTAACTCTCTTTATAAGACCCTTTTATGATGACAAAATCTGTGATAAGACCTCCCAGTATGTTAAACTTTATCATTATCACTATTGCTGTAACAGTACCTCTCTACAACACACAAACAAATTGGTTTTTGAAAACTGTTTTAGATTGCTCAAAGTGTCTATTAGACTTACACAGTATGTCATATATCTACATTGGATAACAAGAAGGGATGGGACATAATGGAAAAAAACAGACCTTTTTTTTTTTTGGCTGAGGGTCTGTCCCACTTAATCATTTGTGTTTTACTGACTGACTCGCTGGATGAACCAAAGGCTGCAAAGCAGTGAATAACATCATATAAAAATGGTGAACATCAATTTAAGTTAAAAATAAAATAAAATAAAATAAAATAAAATAAAATAAAATAAAATAAAATAAAATAAAATAAAATAAAATAAAATAAAAAATAGAAGCTGGTATATTATCCTGTATTGCTTTTTTTTCATAAAGCAGAAGGACTGAGAACCCATTGAGGTAAAATTAATTTTATTTCTTCTAATTTACAAACCCACCCATTTTGCAGTATTTAAGCTCTGCACATTTTGTCAGGTAGTAAAGGTTCATAATTTGATGCATCAATCAGTGCATATTTCCAGGTACAAGGCAACACTCTTTTAATTCTGTAATAGTTGCTAAATAAATAAATACACAAACATATAGCATCAGCCATCAATTATTTTAGTGTTTTTGATCAAGTGTAGGGCTTTGCTGCGCTAGATGCTGTACTAATAGGGAAATATTTAATGCTTTTCATATCAGCTAGAATTCCTTTCATGTAGTCCCCATGGTTACTGCCATGCTTAAGGCTAGAAGCAGCAATAATAGCCCATCAGAGAAAGGTGAGTAGGAGGTGCCACAGTGGAAGACATGTGGCACATGTATATTTACACATCCAGAGACGTACCACACAGTTTCTGCTGCTATGGCCATGCAAACTTTACCCTCTTTAGGTGCTGGGGAGCACTGGACAAAGAGAGAAGATGAGTGTGAGAAAGAGATAGCAAAGGAATAAGAATAAGATCAAGAGGAGGGAGGAGAGGAGGAGACAACAGTTCAAGAGCAGGAGGAGCAGTGGTGAAGGAGGCAAGAGCAGCTATTTGCAGCAGTCAACAAGGAGCTGCACTGGGGAGACAGAAAGAGCAGCTCAAAGGCATTGATTTGGAAACCATTCACTATGATACCAGCTTTGATGTGGTTCTGCCTCTCATTGCCACTGTGGTTGCTCTTGCTGCTCACATCTCTCACTCCCAAAAGCCTGAAGGAGAAGGCAGGCTTTGCAGTATCACTGGGTAGGTGTGAAAAAATAGAGAGCCAGTGGGCTGAGGAGAGGGAAAGAAATTCTTGCTTGTGAGGACATGAGTCTGTTCTACCAGCAGCCTTGTCATTTGAATCACCAGAGCAACAGCCTGAGCTCTTCCAGTCATCCCAGCAGTAGCATGCTGCGCTGTGCTGTGCTGTGCAAGGAGTGAAGGGCAGTCAGGTTTGTGTCAGGTATCAGTCATTATCAGTGAAAGTGTCATGTTGCATGGGGGGACTGTAGTAGTTCTGTGAGTAAAGTTTTATGCTGGTGACTTCACAGCTTTGTCACTAAGATTCCTTAAGGAAGAAGCTGACAAGATGGTGCTCAGTGGGTAGCTTCAGACCACCTTGTAAACCAAGAGAGGGCAAAAAGAAACTCAGTGGATGTAGGATGCATTTGTGTCAGTCAATCAGCAATATCTTGTTTGTTCTACAGTAATTATTTTCCTCGTTGCTCAGTTCTTCATAGATTTCTTCTCCTCTTTTAGCAATACACATATTACATAGGAAGAATCACCGCTATAAATAACTTCCTTGTTCTATTTGTCAAAGCAGTGGGACCCAAGGTATACCTTACCAGCTATGTGTAAATGACAAAGACTAAAAAGAAGTCAAGTTAATTAAAAAGAGATGAGAATGTGAATCGATTGTTTCCCATGGTTGCAATTTTTTCTTATAACCCTTTACACTCTATCTTGATGCACTCATGTGAAAAATAATGCCACTACTTGAATCAGTCTTCCAAATTCTTTTCAAGTCTACAGTGCACTCCAACCTTTAACGACAAGCACTTAAACAAAATGCACCGTTCCACTGGATTTACTGTGAGCCTCTTAAGAGATTTTTCTGGTCAGCAAACTCACTTGAATGCTTGACAATCCAGCCTTTTATTTATTTATTTATTTTTTAAGTTGAAGAGGAGCTAATTTAAAATCATTGGAGAAATCAGATGTAGGAAATTAAAGCAGCAAATCAACAGAGCAAAGGTGAACAGAATTAAATGGCCACTGATTTTACTTATACATCTCCTCTGGTTCTGGATATATTATGTGTACTTCACTCTCCTTCCTTCCCATATGTCTTTAAGATCACTGGGGGTGCAATAAATGCTTAGTATGCATACTATATGTAAAAATAATCTTTTAAAAAAATCCATAAAGGCTTCCATTTTATGCCATATCCCCAGAGTGAAATAAATCAGCATAAGCTGTATACCTGTATTGGTTTCCATGTAGCATGATTTCTGACATGTTCATGCAACAGGAATTAGGCAATAATGGCATTTTGTCTGGATATACTGTTAAAAAGAAAAAAAAAAAAAAAAAAAAAAAAAAAAAGTAACAAGCCTATTTTTTAGGCCATAACCCTGGCTTAGTGGTCATGAAACTAGTTACAAACTTGCTAAATAATTTTGGCTTTAAAATAAAATAAAATAAAAAAGCAATCTTCAAAGTAGGCTTCAGAAAAGCGAGAAAGAGATATTGATGCTATCTATGCCCATTTCATCTTATAGCCTAGTGATCTGTGTGCTCATCAGAGATCAGCTGCCTCTTTCCCCTAATGGGGATCACAGCCTACATCTCTTGCTACACACTGCCTCTATCAACATGTCACAGTTTATTTCAGGATGATCCATCTTCCCATTTCTATCTTGTCAGCCTCATGCTTGTCTCGGTGTGATGGCTCCTCAGGTCAGCCACATGAAGTGCAATAGTGTCACAGAAGAGCGGTGGAGATGTAGGGGCAGCAGTGTTCTCCTGGGGCCTGTAGGTTTTCCACAAGAGAGGAGAGGGTTGAACCCATGCCTGGCCCGTGCAGGTAACAAGGCGCATCCCACCAGCTGAGTGAAGCTGTTTTGCAACTACAACACCAATGTATTGTTACTGAAAGTTCTCCAAATGAAAGGAGAGTGCATTTGTTCTAGCTTGTACCAAACACCCTGCTTGATTTGACGCAGGGCATGTGAAGTTTTCCCTTTTTTCCCCTCAGCCTCCTGGATCTGTTTACTCAGGCCTTAATCCAAATTGTGTTAACCTTTGGATGCACAGTCTCTTCTGGCTGTGGTTAATCACTTTGTCTTTTACAAACTCCATCACCCAGCACCCACCCCGGCTCCCTGGGGTCAGCTTTCTGCAGCTTGCCTGGATTATCACCCTCTTCGATCTGCCAGGGGAGCTGTTTGTGTGATTCTCTCTTTAATATGTTTCAATCTAGATGTGTCAGGCTGGCAAAACCCTGCCACTTGAATTGTTTAAGTCAGATAAAACACTGTTTAAAGAAGTGCATGAGGGTCTTTCACACCTATTTTCCCTGAAAATATTACAGAGAAAAAACAGACCTTCCACTAAACAGGAGAAATGTAGAACTGTTGTGACTTTGTGAATGACTAAAAATAGCACACTATGGGAATTATTTTTTCCCCTTGTCTGGCAAAATGAGAGAAAAGCAATCATAAATATGTTGGCCTATTTTACGCAGCTGATTGAGGAGATGGATGATATTCAGCCCTGAGACTTAGTCACAACCTGCCAAAACCACACACACAGGCTTTCGTAAAATGCAAAACAAAAACTCTCAAACATCTTTTGGCATTTGGACTTTTTGTTTGTTAGTTTTGTTTTGTTTTCCTCATTTCTGTACTGTATACTGGCTCCCTTGTAAAGAATAACATTATATTTTAACTTCTTGACAAAATAAAGTGGTCTCTGAGTTTACAAACAATTTTAAAGGAAAAGAGGTTTTCATACAGTTATTGTACTTGGCTTTTTAAATGTCTTATCTCTGAGAGATGTACATGCAAAGACCTTTGTGACGCTATCTTGAGATGCTCCCAACTAACAGCCTCAGAGAAACCTTGCCCATGGAATTTAAAGGCAGTATAAGGCAGATTAGTGCTGCACTGGACTCCTTACCTATTTCCAGGGGCAGCCTTGAGAAATCTGGCAACATATGCTTCCCTTCGAATATAATGGATGAAAAGAGGTCGAGGGTAGACTTGCATGTACCTCTAGCTTCCCTGCTTGCTGCTGCAGTTCTTTTTATTAATTCTACATTGGGTATTTTATAGTCACCATGCAATGCCAGCTGAAGGTTACCACAGTAAAGCAGCAAAAAAGGATGAGGACTACAAAGTCATTGGCAGGTTATTTTAATTCAGCTGGAAAGAGCAACTTGTGCTTTTATCATCCTTTGTATTTGGCAAAGGTTAGAGTTTATCTTAGTTTCACAAGCTGCCAAAATGCTGAATAGATCCTGCCATTGTCTCAGTGAATACTCAATTGCATATTAATTGAAGATCTAAGGCTCTACATCAAACAATAGAAGTATAACCAAACATTGCAGACCTGGGACATGAATGTCTCTGGAGCTAGACGGGAAAGTTTGATTTAACAACAGCATGGATCTGCTCCTTTAAATGTTTCCTACAAAAATGTTACTAAACCCGTTGAAAGTTTGACAGTATTTTGCTACTAGCTGCAGTTAAAAATGATTTTCTGGAGGTCAGGCCAACCTGCTTACCTTGTGGTCATATCCAAATCACCTGTGCTAGACAACCTTTGCATCCCAGCTCCCAGGGCTGCTCAAGACTACATATATCATGGAGATTAAACATCCCACCTCCTGCAAGGCCTATTGATCATGCACACAGTCATGTTCTTACCTTACTGCTCCTCAATAAAAGGAGAAATAAGATGAGGGCCAAGAGAGAAGCTGCCTATCTTATCCTTCCAGGAGGTGTGTGAGTGTTGTAAGGGCAGAAAACAGTGCAGGGAAAAATAAAATAAAATAAAAATAAATAAATAAATAAATAATGAGTAGACCAATACCAGAAAAGTTTATTTTATTTTATTTTATTTTTTTTCTCATGGGCATATAACTGATGCGTTATAAAAACTTTGTCCTACAGCTACTGGAGCCAGAACAAAGAGGACATGGTTTTGAATAGTCACTTATTACTAAATTTCTCCCCCATATAGTTAAACACACACAAAACCTGTGGTTCTAAGAAGCAGAAACAAACAAAATAAAGTAACAAAACAAAACAAAAAAAGCAATAAGATAAGGGAGGTAAGTTAAATGAGATAAGATCTACTCTATATAGCAAAACTCTACCTCTTTCTCTTATCAGTACAGAAAAATGATTTTGACTGTTTTCATATTTCACTTAATTCTTCCAAATGATGTTTTATTTGATATTTACTGTTTATACACAGTATTTACACACACTAGTATTACACACAGTATTTACACATGCTAGTATCTGACATCCTATATGTCATAAACAAATCACACTTAGCAATGTTGCTGGAATGTTAAGTTCCATAAACAAGAAAATATGAGCAAGAACGTCATCTCATAAGGAAAAAGTTAAAGCGTAAAATTGAGTCTCTGAGGTAAAAGATACTATTTGTGATTCATCTCCATGCTCAGAGGTGACTAATAATCCCAACCCTCTTTCAAGGGCTAAAACAAAAAGAGAGCTTCCTAGGTAGTCCTTCCAAGACAAATTACAACTTCAAAGAGTAGTGCTATTCATGAATTGGGTCACCAACAGCAGCTGTCTGGCTGGTAGAAAGAAATGTAATCAGCAAGAAATATGGAAAAAAGACAAGTAAGTTTACTGAGATCTCCTTCATGATAGCTAAAGGAGAATCTCTGCCTTTTCTTGGTATCTCTGGAGAGCTTTATAGCCCTGCTTTTCTAACACTAGATATGGAAATTTCAGAAAAAAAATAAAAAATAAAAAAAAAGAGAGAGAAAAAAAAAAGAGAGAAAGAGAAAAAAAGAGAGAGAGAAGGAAAGAGAGGGAGAGAGAAAGAGAGAAATAGAGAAAGAAAGAGAGAGAGAAAGAAAGAGTGAAAGAAAGAGAGAGAGAGAAAGAGAGAGAGAAAGAAAGAGAAAAAGAAAGGAAGGAAGGAAGGAAGGAAGGAAGGAAGGAAGGAAGGAAGGAAGGAAGGAAG
>NW_023305438.1:0-275 GCF_011077185.1 Oxyura jamaicensis
TTTGGTCACTGTATGAACAGACTGCAAGTTTTTGTAGAGTGGTGAGGATTCTGGGTGCAAATGAGAGGGAGCTGTGGTCATTGTGATGAAGTGAAATACGTCAAGGTTATGAAAAATCAGTTTATTCAGGTATGCAGAGAATAATGCATTTAGACATTCTGCTTGTCCTTTGCTTTATTTCTTCCGCATAGAGTTGTGATGTCAGTGTAACAGCTCCAGAAACTGTCAGTGTTTCCAGGGCAACAAATAGATACTCTGCCAAAAGTGTGGAAATG
>NW_023305438.1:375-1401 GCF_011077185.1 Oxyura jamaicensis
ATCTGAGCACAAGGAGCAAGATGCACTATTTGAAGAAGCTATCAGGTTGGTGCTGTCAGATAACATGGTACAATTTCAGTGCTATTTTGTGACTTAGTGACTTTTGTCACACACATCAAGTCACTTTTGTGACTTGATGGTACAATTTCAGTGCTATTTTGTGAGTTAGAGGTTGGGATCTTTTTTAATGTATTTTTTTTTCAATTCAGACATTGGGTCATTCAATTTCTGTGTGTCTACTGCATTGTCATTTCTGTGTCTCAGGTAGAGTAAGTGGCAGGGAGAAGTAACGGCTGCAGAAAGAGGCAAGTGAAGATCAGAGTTTTTGAGAAGGAAGAGGAAAATACACTGTTTCTTAGCAGCTGTGACTTTTTTTGTTTGCACAAAGTAAAATATAACTTGCATTTTTTGTCTCTAGTAAGCCATAGTTGTATTCTCATCCCACGCTTAATTTGAAAGGCACACAGGCTGAAGGAATCTTGAAAAAACTACTTGTGTGCTGCATATGTTTCCTGTTTGATAAAGCTTTGAAAAGAAATGGATGTATCTTGTCACAAAATATCATGCAATCTTAGCAAAAATCCACCACCCAATATAAGCTAAACTTTTCTGGAATCATTTGCTAGATGGCAGCACATAATCATCAACTGCCCTGGACAAGGCAAGTTGAAAGGGAAAGACCACGTGATGAGTGTGAATTTTTTTTTGGTTGATCAGCAATATACAACAGCATGGAATGGAAGCTTGTGAATGGAAACCAAGTCAGATTTTCCTTTTTTTTTTTTGCCAGAACTCCTGCTTCTTAACTGATTGTTATCTTCTGTTTTTGTGTTGTGCAGAGCCAGTCTCTTTCTTGACCCCCCTTTTTTCTCTTGGAATTGAGTTGGTTCCAACTACCTCAAGGAATGAAACTGCAGCAATCCCATGAAGCCAATGCAAATGATCTATGTATGACTACTTCTAAAAATGCATAGTTCTACTATGTACCTAAATGGGTGCTTGAAGGGCCCAAGTTGAGTGTTAGTG
>NW_023305439.1:0-694 GCF_011077185.1 Oxyura jamaicensis
GAGAGGTGGAGGGAGGTGAGAGGGGCGGGGCGGTTGTGGGCGGGGCCTGGGAGGTAAAGGTAGCGGAGGGGCGTGGCTTGGGGCGGTGGGAGGGGCCTGGGGAGGACTAGAGGGGCGGGGTTTAAGGGAGGAGGCGTGGCTTAGGATGAGGCGTGGCTTGGGGTGGTGGGAGGGGCCTGGAGGAGTAAAGGGGTTAGCGGGGGCGTGGCTTGGGTAGGGGGCGTGGCTTATGGTGGCTGGGGGGGCGCGTGAGGCCTAAAGGTTATGGCGGGGGCGTGGCTTGCGGATGGTGGGCGTGGTTTCGGGCTGGAGGGCGGGGCCGCGCGCGGCCATTCCGCCCTCGGCGCTGTGACGGCGCCATCTTGGGGAAGGGAGCCCGGGGGGGGGGCGGCTCGGCCCGCGGCGGGGGCGTGGCCTGCGCCGGGGGGCGTGGCCTGCGGTGGGCGTGGCCTGGCGCGGCTATAAAAGCCGCCGCTCCGCCGCCCGCCGCCTCTTTCGGCCGGAGGTGAGCAGCGGGCGGCGGGTGTCGGGACCGGGGCGGGGGTGCCGGGACCGGGGCGGGGAAGGGGGCGCGTCGCGGTGATGATCCCCTCAGACTAGAGTCTCCGAGCGCCCTGACGACACCTCAGCGCCTGAGCGACGCCCCCAGCCCTCTTTTTCCGCCCCCAGACCCCTTTTTCCCTCCCCCCCCCCC
>NW_023305439.1:794-1182 GCF_011077185.1 Oxyura jamaicensis
GAGAGGTGGAGGGAGGTGAGAGGGGCGGGGCGGTTGTGGGCGGGGCCTGGGAGGTAAAGGTAGCGGAGGGGCGTGGCTTGGGGCGGTGGGAGGGGCCTGGGGAGGACTAGAGGGGCGGGGTTTAAGGGAGGAGGCGTGGCTTAGGATGAGGCGTGGCTTGGGGTGGTGGGAGGGGCCTGGAGGAGTAAAGGGGTTAGCGGGGGCGTGGCTTGGGTAGGGGGCGTGGCTTATGGTGGCTGGGGGGGCGCGTGAGGCCTAAAGGTTATGGCGGGGGCGTGGCTTGCGGATGGTGGGCGTGGTTTCGGGCTGGAGGGCGGGGCCGCGCGCGGCCATTCCGCCCTCGGCGCTGTGACGGCGCCATCTTGGGGAAGGGAGCCCGGGGGGGGGG
>NW_023305440.1:0-12274 GCF_011077185.1 Oxyura jamaicensis
TCTTTCTCTTTCTCTTTCTCTTTCTCTTTCTCTTTCTCTTTCTCTTTCTCTTTCTCTTTCTCTTTCTCTTTCTCTTTCTCTTTCTCTTTCTCTTTCTTTCTCTTTCTCTTTCTTTCTCTTCTCTTTCTCTTTCTTTCTCTCTCTCTTTCTCTTTCTCTTTCTTTCTCTCTCTCTCTCTCTTTCTCTTTTTGTCCATTCTCTAAGTATCTCTTTATATTAGTTTATCTGCAGGCATATTAAAAAAAAAAAAGCCTCATTTCTTATCAATTTATTTGTTTGTTCAGTTCTCTTCTACATATAGTCAGCCTCTTTGCTTGTTCTAAATATATATTTATTTTAACAGCATCTTTAAGCTTTGCAGTTCAACCTATCAAAGTGTTCTCAGAGTGATGGAAGGCAATGTTCTGATCTCAATTAATCTGCAAAGCAAACTGACTTCATGATGCTATTTTAACATTTTAAAGAGCCATTGAATACTTTTGAATAAATCCAATTTTCTTTCACGTGCTTATTAAGATCAGCTACGAGCTTCATTTTGAGCATCTTTTCTTCACTTACACACAGTAGAAGGAGAAAGGTCATTTTAATTTTGTGAGCTTGTTTCATTCAGATTTCTGTGTTAGTTTCTTGAGCACAGAGCTTAGCATAGGACATTTGCTATTTTAGTGTTCTCTAAAACGGGAAGAGCCAGGCAAAACTCGTGGAGTGGAAAAGAAGTGTCTGAACAATGCTTCAGTTGAAAAATAATGCTGAAAATTAAGCCTGGTCTAGGGCCCTCTGCCATTAATGGGCATCTCTGTTTCAAGGTCAGTGGGCTGTGATTTGACTTAGTGAAATCAAGGATGGGATTCTCTACAAATAACAGTAGGTAGGGGCTTCCCTTCTGCAGTGTGCTACAGACAGGCTGCTTATTTGCAGACCAAAATTGCTGTGTGAATTTCAGTTTCTGTCAGTAGGTTATTTTACTTTCTACATCTCACATAGCAACTTCGATAAATTCACAGTACTTCAAGGCATCAGTGACCTAACCCAAACTATGTTCAATTAAATTAAATTAAATAGAAAATAAAGGGAAAATGTTTCAGTATAGGTACATTAAATTCATTTACCCATTCAAGCCTTGTCTATCTGTATTAGCTTTCTAGATAACAGTCTAGAATGCCTCGAACATCATCAGAGATAAGGAATCATTTCTGTTGGGTTGCACATCCATTATCAAAGTGGCATGCTAAATACATGGAGAATGACATGTAAAAATAACTTTACTTTTTGTGGTCTACAAAGGAACAAAAAGTATTGCTTTAAATGAGATGTCAAATAAAGTTATACAAAAACATGTCATTCCCCATAAACTTTTGTTTTATTGCATTTTTATTAATGTAAAGTTTCTAAATTTCAGGTATTCTGATAAGGCAGGACAAAAAAAATGTGGAATAAATTACAATTTATATATTATGATATCATGCCAATTAACTGATAAATGTTGATTTGAATCCTTGAAGAAGGAACCATTTTATCTCCATTGAACTAAAGTGATTACACAGAGTTATGAGTACCAGCAAACTGGAAAGAATAGCTCTTTCCTGTTTGACCCAATCCACATTCCATGGAGCATCCTGTCATAATGATACAGGTTTCTTTCTTATTCACTGTCAGTTTTTTATCCTTTTCATAGCGCATATCCCTCTGTACAGTGAACGTGCAAATGGATGCTGATCTTGCTGAACTAAAGGACAAGATATATATATATATATGTATGTATATATATATATATATATATATATAAAGCAATCCTACAATGAATTTGATCAATTGAATTTGCAACTGTTGGCAAACAAGTTTCTTCAGCTACCAGAAAACATAGTCTCCTGCTTCATTGCAGCTGTGAGAAGCATTATGTTGACAAGACCTCTCTGCTTCAAACACTTGACTTTACTTTGTCACTTAAATTATCCATCAAGAGTCACATTTTATAATGAGTGTCCTTTGATGTCTTGTTGTTCTTAAAGTATTTCAGTATGCCAAGGTGACTTCAAGGAGGAAGTGCACTTAACTTATTGTTCATTTGAAGGGCTTTTCTTCTGGACAGTATGATTATCTCGTCAAGGAGGTGGTCAGGGGTTAGCTTTTGTTCTATCTTTACCCTTTATCCTCCAGTTCCTGTTTCTTGTTCATTCTCTGCCAGAATATAAATCAAAGCAATGATGTGTGTGGGACAAAATGTCCATCATCTTTCTGGTGTTTATCAAGCTATAGTAAACCAGAGTTCTTTGTAACATTAAGGGGAATGCCACATTGGTACAATTAAACTGTAGCAATGCATAATGTGCAATTTATAAGACTCACAGTTCTCACAATAAAGGTGACAGCTAAAATGAAGTGTCCCACAGCTAAGGGCTTCTAATATGGATACTGGGCTACTGGGTTGAGATACAGCTGCACATTATACAGACAGGATTCTTGGGACAGCCATCGACAGCCTCAAGAAGGAGGAAATTCCCTTGCTTTCTACGGGGCTCTTGTTTCATTCTGAGCAAGTCATCCAGGTCCTGTTACCACCATTGAGTAAATGCTTATCTTGCAGTGATTTTAGTGAGTTAGGTCTGGCCTTTATAAAAAATCCAGTTTTTCATGTACAACTGGCATTTATATTCAACTATACATTATTGAAACTGATATTCGGATATCTGTGGATATATAACAAAGATAGACAACAAGACCAAACCAAACTAAACTCTAACCATATAAACTAACTTTACCTTACAACCATATAACCTTTATTTTGGAGAAGTGAGTCACAGAGCATTAACTGCAGGAAAAATAAGTTTAGAGACTCTGGATTTTTTCTTCAAAGCTACTGCAGAGGATGTCATTTCCACCATTTTCACTATTTGCAAAACTAAAGTGGCAAATACTTCCTACCATAAAATACAAAATAATTCACCCAAACTTGGTAAGTCATTTTTATAAAAAGAAAATGGATCCATTTGTCACCAAAGCCAAAATCCATGAAATATATAAAGGATCTGTGGCCAGTTTGTTCACGTCTTTAGCTGAATCTGCATCTCTCACTCTTGTCCTAATATTTAAGTCAGAGGTTGTTTGATATTATCCAATCAGAGTGGATATTTAAGTTGACTTTTTTTTTATTGTTTTTTTTTTCCAGCTGTTTTCCACAGTACAGTCCCCAGTGCCTTCAATGTCATTACTTAAAATAATTTGGTCATTCACAGTGGATTTCCTTGTCATTTGTTAAACTTAGTGAAGTTTCCTTGCAAACAGAACAATTATTTTTATTTATGGAGCATGCCACTCTGATGCGGTCAAATGTAGATCATGGAAAAAACAGCAAGAAAACAAAAGCCATTCATTTCATCAAAATGAAAGCAAGTAAGATAAATGAAGGAATAGGCTGGAAAAAAATAAAAATAAAAAAATAAGCTCAAGGAAAAGATTGCAAGATGAAGATTGCATATGGGAAAAGGGAGGCAAATGACTCTAGGTGGGGTTTGGAAACATGGGGGTAAAACCTCCTACCTCTCCACCCCCATTCACAATCTTTCTCTAATTGGTTCAACCATTCTTCAATTAAGTGAACAGATTCTGGTTGCAGGCTTGAATTTAATATTATTGTCTAATAAAAAGAAACAAATTAAAGCCTAGAGGAAGAACAACAGCAACAACCTATCTTCTGAATTTGAAGAGCCATAAGCTTTAGATTTAAAAAGTGTCATGATTTTATTTTAAATTCCAAGAGGACTGAGTGTTTTTTGTTTGTTTGTTTTATTTTATTTTATTTATTTATTTATTTATTTATTTATTTATTCACCTGCTCACTAATGGCTCTGTGGCAGTAACTATGACTGATTGTAAGTGGTGTGGTTGGATTTTTATTTTATTTGTTTTAATTATTATTATTATTATTATATATATTTGTTTACGTTCTTTATGTATTCAGATCCTACAGATTAGAAGCTTCAGGCAGCCACATTCAGAACAGAAGAATTATGAGAAGATCATTTTGTACTATTGCAAACTCACTGCTATTAGGTATCATCCAATCATTCATTCAAATAATTGTTATATATTTGTTCAGCTGCTCTGTATTGTCAGAGTCTCATTCACTCCCTTTCATATTTACTTTCATGCACTGTATAACCATTACAGTTGGTGTGTAATGAGTCTCTGTTGTTAAAAGAAAAAAAAAAAAAAAAAGAGCTGATTCTTTTAAATTGTATTTTTATTTAAACCAGGGTCAAGGTTGAAGAATCACATCCACATACAGAACTTAAGATAACAAAAATATTGTTTTACATTTTTTCTCTTTTTTTTTTTTTTTTTCATGGACAGAGTTATTTTTCGTCTCCAAATTTCATTTCTAGCTAGATGGAGCACTACAGAGGCCTAACATCAAGGGACATGCAAAATGAAAGCAAACAGACCTGAATCCCTTCAGCAGCTCCTTCAGCTGTTTAAAGCTGGCAAGATTTAGGAGAAGGGTAAGTATGAGAAATCTTGAAAGACATCTTGCAACACATAAAGACAGAGGGAGAGGGTACCAATCTATATCTGTGGCTTTTTTTATATCTGTGTCTCCCCTCATACCTTACCGATAATGCCAGCAAGTAAATCACATCAGAGAATTAAGTTGGAACGTCTTGCCCACTGCACTGAGTTGTTCACAAAGAGACTGATGGATTTCTCTTTGCATGGATGTCAGTGATGACACAAATTGCAGACCCAGGGGGAGTAAAGCCTTGACATTCTAGAGATAACCCCAGGCAACAGTGGGAACAGGTTGAAAAATGACACCATTTATTCAGCAGTGCTTTGTGCTAATTTTTAGGTCACTAGTAAATGTGAATGGCTGGGCAGATTCTGAAAGGCTAGAAAATAATATCACCAAGACTTGGCATTTCATGCAGTGTCCTTGTGCATGGAACTCTTTTACATTGCAGTCTATGCAACTGCGGCCCCACATGCTTTGATGAAGTGACAGACAAAATTTCCTATTGCTGAAGATGTGCACCAATCCAATATGTAAGGTATGGCAACTTCACAAATTACCTCTATTAGCTGAGTTGTTATTACTATCCTTGTGTGTGTTCTCAGTTTGCCCCAATTTCTATACACAGTATTTTAGCCAAAATTTAAGTGAAACTGGATTAAGCTCATGTGTTTTATAGCACAGTCATGACAAATCAAGAATACAAATGTGGTTAGTTACAGAAGCTCATTTAATGAAGATGACGGGATGTTACTAAACTGCCCAGACTTGATTCTGCACAATCACTTGCCCATGCCTACGAAACTGAAGATTTCTCATTTACTGAAAACTACTGCTGCACTTCTTTTGGAAAGCTTCAATCAGCACAAGATGTCTGTGCACTAAGGTATTCAAGAGTCATATCTCCTTAACCGTGCTGGTTTTCTAACCCTTATAAGCAGGAAGAGAAAGTAACAACAGAAGCATTTTTTGGCTTGAAAAAGTTTTGTATCTGCAAGTGAGTCAAATTTCCAGGAAAAATATTTTCCCATCTGTAATATTGGGCTACAAATAAGTTAGATGTGTGAGAATGAGTACATGCTGTAGCCCATGGGCACATCAGCACAAGTTTGCACAAGCTTTGGGGTAAACTGCTAGTATCTTTCTTGAAAATCCATATTTGAAATAACGATAACAAACAAGAAATATATATATTTCATATCTTTTTAATTTTCTTATAAACAATATTATTGCTCATGAAAACTGCAATAGTATTTAAGGGAAAATAGATATTTCCTGTTTATTTATTTATTTATTTATTTGATGGGCAGCTTTACAGTAATTAATTATATGAAGTGAGTTGAACACTTATAATAAATGGGAGGGGCAAAAGGGTGAGTCCCTTCAGGGCCTGAGTATTTTTAAGCTTGTTATGAAACTCTCATGATGAGATCTAGAGCTTTACACTTGAAAGTTGTAGTTGCCCTTCTACAAAGAATTCCTGAATGAAAAATCATTATTTATTTCAAACTAAATTCATGTAAAGAGTTAGATGTTTGGTTTTATTTGTACAGCTGACAAGATTTAAGTGTTCCCTATACTCAGTGGATCAAAAAGGAAATTCAATGTCTTCAGCTGGAGTGAATGCACTGGGCTAGTAGTACCCTGCATTCTATAGGTGATGTTAAGAAGAAAGGATGAGTCCCACATCACTCTGAGACATAGTGGACATTGTTCTGGGCTTCCAAGATCCTGAATTCCTTTCCTGAATTTAGTGTTGTTTTCATAATGAAAACAGCTTTGTTTCAGAATAGAGGTCCTGAAGGTAAAACCCCTGAAACTCCAGCTCTTACCTGAACTCTACACAAATATTTAACTTCCCTTTTTCCTGAACAGACTTGAACTTTTCTTTCCTGGCATAGGTGTATTATCAGCTGTGTATTTTTGAATAAATCCTGATAAAGGAATTGTATGCCTCTTCCTCTTCTAATCTGGGAGAAACAGATTATCTTCTTCCCACTGAATGGCAAGCAATTGGATGGATGCACCTGTTTATCTGTTTATCAAATAAAATATTACTTACCTTTTTTTTTTTTTTTTTTTTTTTTTTTATGACACAACAAATGTTTTAATCCTGGATCCATCCCTTCTCTTCAGTTCATTGAATTTTCCATTATATTTAAAATTATCTGTGGGACCAGGAAGTTCTTGGACATAATCTGAGTAATAGCATTTATATGTGAAGAATAAATAAAAATCTTGACCATGGCCACTGAGTTGCACAGTGGAATTTTAGTCTCAGAAACCAATGTAAAAGTTTCTTCCTCTCTTGTCAGAGAATAGTTCAAAGATCTGGCAACACTTATTTTAATTGTCAGTTTTCTTTGCCTTTATGAAAATCAGACTATATATTTTTTAATTTATTGTTTTTCAAAAAAATAAAAATGTAGAAGACCTTGAAAATGATTCATTGACAGTGTTTGCTGCTGGTAAATTACATTGGTTGTACATTATAATTCCTCCTCACTAACACTTTGATCCTGTGTACCAGGACCAGGGAAAAGAGAGTTAAATAGATAAATATAGGCACCCACCTCTTCCTAGGCTATATTTACTGTAAAATAATGTTTCTGGAGTCCTAGTCCCTCTCTTGATTTTAGGTTCCCTTCCAAGACCAAACACTACTCTTGTAGAGCTCTGCTCAACATGTGTGCCCAGCAGTTAAATGAACAGGCAGACAGACGGACAGTGAGTGATCAGGTATTTCATTATCTGTCTCAACCCTTGAGCTACCTAAATTTTCTGAGCTTTGCTTAGGCACATGCAAAATCCTGCATCAGAAACAAATGTTGAGTTTATTGTACGAAGGTCACAGATGAATAAACTACAAATACAAACAAATATAACAGAGATACTGAATAATTGTCCTGTGTTCTCCTGACTCACACCTCATGTAAGTAAGATCACTTTGGTTTCCTGTTTCTTTGCTGTTGTTAGTTTTCTTTAATATTTATTTTGGTGCCTTAGCTGTTATTACTTTGTCAGTTTCAGGTGTTTCTTTTGATTAACACACAGCATGCTTTCGGCTACTCCGGTTTTTGTTTGTTTGTTTGTTTGTTTGTTTTTTCTACTAGCTCTGTCATAAACTGTCAGGTACATTATCTTCCTATATGTAAAAGTTGTTATATAAACATTCAATAAGCAGATTAAAAAAAAATATTATATTTTTAATCCAACTACGTATATATGTTTGTTTTATCAATGGAAAGTAGATATACTGACAATGACAATTGTGGTACAGAGGACTGCATATGCTCAATACCTTTTATACTTCCAGTAAATGGGAAGCAATGTTCAAGTGTTGAGAAAGCTTCCATCAGTTGTTTAGCCACGTTATGGAGAAGATTCCATGTTGTATATTATTCTCTGTCTCTAGTGTCTCAAATATTCCATATGCTGCATTCATATATTGAACCTGGTTTACAGGGATCCGTTTATAACAAGTGGTGGGCAGAAACAGTTGGGTCTGGAATTTTTGCCATGGTTTGCAATAAAATCTGATCTCCCCTGATACAGGTATTTTACTGGTTTGGTGCAACTTCAAAAAGGTATATTTGTACAATCACTGCTACAGCAGGTATGTGGCTTCCACTATTGTTATTTATTTGTGCAATTTAGTCCAGTGCAGCTTTTATGCAAGGTCTACAACACCAATTCTACACTGGAGATGGCTGGTTGCTAGTGAAACATTTTTATTCTGGGGGAAAAATACATATATATATATTTGTGGTAAATTCTGTTTATCTTCTATAAATTCCTTCCTTAATATCAAGATTGCTGTTATGTGATGAAAAGCACCTGATATTACAGCCTTTGATTGTTCCTGAACATGTTTTGAATGTTATGCCAGTGCTAGAGACAACTAAAAAGGCTATGGGTGAAACCATAACAGCTAGGACCAGGAAACTAGGCTTCCAAGCTTGAATTTACCATTGGATCAGGACTAAGGGATGGGGAAGGGGGTTGGAACTGTATGTTACTTGATTTCTTTGTCTTCTGATTAAGACAAAATTTGTGTTCTTTTCTATATGGCCTTGAAATGTCTGAACACTGGGAGATATTATCAGCAGACCAAAGTGCTACAGATAGACGATCAGATAACTATATGCACAGAGGCCACTACAGAAGATTGGTCAGCATCGGCAGTCTCATACTGAATCCATAAACTACTGGAACTCTATTGAGAGTTTTGGAGAGAGTAGCAGAAGCTGTTGCATTGAGAAACTCAAGGAAAGAGTTAACAGAAATCATGCCTTCTCCCTCCAGCAGCCTTGAGCAGTTGGTGCCTCTGCCATTAAATATTTTCACATGTAGGTTTTCTATTTGCCTTGAATTACTGAAATACACTAAGCACATCTCTCCAAGGACCCAAAGCGATGGTATAATAGGTTCCTGCTAATAGCTTGAAACAGTACAGCAATCTAGTTTTAAAATACAACACAAATCTATATCTAAAAACACTAACACCTCACTCTTGTGTTTGCAGAGTATGTTTTCACATTTCTTTTTGCAGTGCCTAGCAGGGAGGGGGTGGGTGGTGGGGAAACAACTACAAGAGAAATGATGCATTCCGGGCAAAGAGCCAATTTAAAAAGTCTGTTTCCTCCAGTTTGCTGTCACTTGTCGCGGTTAAACAAAACATGGAATAGAAAAAGAGAAATTGGCTTCAGTGTAAATGTCAACATTCTGATTAAAGCAAACATGAAGCATTCACAACTCTTGACAAAAATAAATAAATAAATTGAATTATGAAGAGTATGCAAATGAGGCCCTTCGTTTCTGTGATTAAGGGTATTTGCATTTTCTGTTTATACTATTAAAGCCAACATAACAGAGCTGGGTGCTCCAGAACATACAGGCATACCTTCACAGGGGTTGAAGCTCTGCAGTGCATTTCTGTAAGTGTGTAAGAATTAACGTGGCTACATCCCCAGGAGCAGGTTGCATATGTTGTCACACCCTGAGGGTGAGTGTGTGGGGGCAGGTAAATGCACATTTCTAACTTTTCCCTCCTGTTTCCATCCCTTTCTAGAAATAAGAAAAAGAAAATAAGATGGTTCTCAGCTTCAGAGAGATATTCCACTTTCAATATATAAATATGTGAAAAATATCCTCACTCAATGCTGGTAGCAAAAAGTGACTTCAAAAATAAGGAAAAAGTAAGGCTTGGAAGTAAGTAAAAAGAATCTGGAAGGCAAATAATAATAATAATAATATAAAAACTCATCACTCGAGAATACTTGAAAAGTGGTGTTTTCCAAAAAGGATAATGGAGAATTATGAAAAATATATTAATAATTTAAACCTGGTCCCAGTTCCTCTGTAGCTCGTTAGGCACAGGTCTTGGAAATTGAATAGTTTGAAATGTGCTTTTGCAGAGCTCTCGGCATGCGTTCAAAACATAAAATTTTAAAGCAAGTATAATACATTTGAATTCCATAATTAAAATTAATGGGAAAATGAAAAATAAATGGGCTGCACTGGTCCAGTTTCCCTACTGTGGAATATATTTTACTGGTATGCCATACTGTGTACATTATATGTTCATGTGATATATTTTAGCTTTCTTTTCCTTTCTTTTGTTGGGATGATTGGTTTTTGTGTGTGAATACATTTGTCTTTTATCACTGAAGACAATCTATGTCTTCAATGATTCCCTCATCAGTAAATACATTAAAATCCTGCATAAGACACCAGACAATGTGCCTCACTCAGCATTAGAAAGCATTTCTACTTAGCCAAAGCAATGTTTGTTCACTCAAAACAATTCATGCTGGGATTACTCCAGAACACTATCTACTACCTCTTCTCTCTCATCAGAAAATGGTATGTACAGAAAAGAAATTTGAGGAGCTTACCACAGATTTCTCCTTAATAACTTCATTAAAAAACATAAAATATGTTATACCAAACAAAACGATTGATATGAAAAAAGCTTAGTATGTTCAAGGTGAGTGAAGGTTTATTTAGGTTACTAAAAGCAATGTCTGCCCACAGTTTACTTGTTTGTTTGCTAAAAGAACACTACAGTAATGTGTTCTGCGTAGCTATTGACAGAATAATCTCAGCTTGTCACCTTGGTTCATAGTTTGGGAGCCAGCTTTTCCTTGCTTTTTCCCTCCTTTATATCATTCATTGCAGAAATATTATTGTGGTGCAGTTAACAATCTGCTTATCTACACAATCTCATTCACCCATACAAGGGATGGATGAATATGTATTAGATATTTTCTCACATATTTTGTCAGTTAGATATCACGGCTACTTTGGTAAATAAAAGCCACTGCTATCCAGTGTACCTGTCCTCTTCACTTTCCAGACCCACAGTCATGAGGTCTTAGCAACACTTTAAGATCTCGTGCTGCAGCACAGCCCATGCTATATCTTTTGGATTTCTAAGATCTGCATGACAGTTGAACATTTCTTATTGCTTACTACTAACTGCTGTGTTGATTTCTAAGTCTTGTAAAATGATATCAGAATCAGATGTTCCTTTGTATTCCTCTCCCCGAACTCTTGTGTTTTTACTAACATATTCACTGCTTTACAGAAAAATGCATTTCCTTTCCCTTTGGCATGGAGAAAGAAATGCACTTGAGCAGGAAAGTGAACAAGCCAAACTTACACCCTAATTGGGTGAGACCTAATTTTCACAGATGTTTTCTAGGAAACTTGCAGAGCTCTGAAAATGTCAAATACTTGCAGAAAGATACTGCATGGGGAGACCTGGACATATGCACACTAGACTGATGGACTGGCAACAACTGAGGGCTTTGGCCTAGGCTGTGAAATGGACTTGTACCCAGGCAGTGAATAGGAAAACTAACCTATAATTTATTTCTTTTTCCTAAAATGTTGCCCACTACAACTCTACCCTGTAATATGGCAGCACAGCAGTTCTTCCAACAAGCTATGTAAAGGCATGTGCATTACTTGCAATGAGATTATTCCTGTGCTCAAATTAAGCCGGAATAAGAGGGTTTCTAGGTTAAACAGCTGATTTGGTTGCTGTAATGGCATCTGCAAGCAGAAAGACCCATGAGAGTAATAAGTGACTCTGTCTGCTTTTAAGGACAACTGTTCTTTGGGTTTCTTTATGTTCAATGTAAAGCAGCAATTATAATGCCTAGATTAGATATACATAATATTCTCCTGCTGACTTAAATAAATGAAGAGTTGGACAAATTAAAAAAAAAAAAAAAAAAAAAAGACAAATCCTCAAAGAATTATAAAGCTATCAGTTTAAATCCTAACCAAACACATACACAGTCTCTCAATGGAGAAGTAAATTGTGGAACTCATTGTGACTCATCTGTTGCTGTAGAGATCAAGATAATAAATGAATGCCATCATCATTCTCCACACTCCACAAAACCAAAACAAAACAGTGTTACATAAACTCTTGAAAAGAGAAGTCCATCAGCAAAAAATTAGCTATGATTGTTGAAAAACAAACGTCATCACAGGGAGCTCTTAAACTGCTGATTTACAGATTAAAAGAAGATGTGTACTTGTATATGTTTTGTTACTTCTTTTTTTTTTTTTTTTTTTTTTTTTTTTTTTTCCATGAATCCCTGCAGTTGTTCTTGTAGAAAGGATACTGATTTAGCTGGTCTTTTATTAGAATAATGGATCCTGAAGTAGAGCTTATATTCATCATTTTATACATATATATATAGAGAGAGAGAGAAGGAAAGGAAAGGAAAGGAAAGGAAAGGAAAGGAAAGG
>NW_023305441.1:0-3758 GCF_011077185.1 Oxyura jamaicensis
GTAGCCTTCCTTCCTTCCTTCCTTCCTTCCTTCCTTCCTTCCTTCCTTCCTTCCTTCCTTCCTTCCTTCCTTCCTTCCTTTCTTTCTTTCTTTTCTTTCTTCCTCTCTTCCTCTCTTCCTCTTTTTCTCTCTTTCTCTCTTTCTCTCTCTTTTTCTCTCTCTTTTGGCAGTGTAATGTCTTGGTCTTCTCATAACGCACTTGTTGCACAATTATTAAAAATAACTATTCACAGCATTAACAATAGATGCATATTACAGTAACAAGGAAACTTTATGATTGCAATTTTTCAGTCCAGATTTTGTTTGCATGTGCATTTGTACACATGTGTAAAACTGGTTTCGGGGTTTTGATGGGAGTATATTTGGTCTTTTTCTAAAATTTGTTGGAAATGATCAAGGTAGGCTTAATTGTTTGTAATTCCAGAGAATTCTAGAGTACACGTTTCATCACCCAAGCTAACAAGCTCTCCTGAATCAAGATATCCTAGGGAGATTTTCTAGAATCCACACAGATCTCGAAGATCTACATTCTTACTTCTTTATGGATTTATATCGCAAAGATTATGTCAACTCAGTATCATCCTGTAACCCAATTATATGTTCCTTATGTGAAAACCCCATTGGTTCATCCAGATTTGCTGTCATCATCCATGGGACGTGCCCCTGAGTAAGGTTGAAAGACCACAGAATTTGACCACAGCCATGAAGTCAGATGAGCTGTGCTTATCCCATATCATTTCCTTGCTGATGCCCATTCTCATTCCCGTCGACACTTCTAACCTTGCTGCTTTAGAGACTTTGCTGGAGCATCTGGTGGAAGGAGGAAATGGAATGTTTTCCGTGGATTTATTAATTCCTTGTGCAGTTTCCTCACTTGAGCTTTCACACAAAGCAGTGGTGCTAAAGGTGCTGCTTCTTCAGCAGGTAAGAGCATACAGTAATGTTTGATAGCAACACCAGGAAGGTCGGACAGGTCTGAGTCTGAACAGGAAAGAAAGAGAGAAAACCTCTTTGTATCCTCTCAGTTTTGAGTTTATTATGAGGGAAAGAGATGCTACAGCATTAAGTGTAATTTCAAAGGGTTTTCATCTTGCTTTGCTTACTTTTGCATGTAACAGCCACACACTAGATCTTTCCTTTATGGTTTCTCACCTTGTTTCTTACATTTGTATGAAAAAGGGGAGGAAGTTCTTTTGTCTTTTTAAAAAAATATCCAGATTAATAGCAGACTACTACCACTACCCAATCCCATCACCAGGCAGATTTTAGAAATAAAAAAATAAGGCTCCTGATGATGGTACAGAATCTCCCTGCAAACACACACACATACCTGTCCCTGTTTTTGTCAGTAAATGTTCTGTTCTACTTTATGACATATGGTGATGATGCATGGTATGTGGTTGCATTTTTCCCCCTTTTCAGTGCCTTTTCCTTTGGAAGCTGATGTTTTGTTTGCTGGCCCGGAAGCACAATGCTCTGTGGCATTATGTCTCAGTGTGTTGACAGTGCTGTCACTTTGAGTTTCCATCACAGCTTTAAACTAATAGGACTGGAGTATTGATTTTGAGCTGTGACTAAAACTTGGGTAAATGCCTCAAAGAATTTACTAAAAATTCTCACATACATTTTCATATAATTTCACATTGTCTGCTGCTGCTCCCTTCTCAACAAAGTACTTCAGATAAGCTTTACTAGCAATTTTTTTTTTTTTTTTTTTTTTTCATTTTGAACACAAAATCATTGCTTTAAAATCCAGGCTTCCTTCCACCTACTTTGTTTTACTGATTGATATTACTTGGATTGTATTTGCGAGAAATACCAGCCCTGTCCCACCTATGTCTTCTTCCCAAAAGTACCATATTGTTTACCCTTACACTTCACTGTGGGAGGGGACATATTTCCCAATCTACATCTCAATTATCTTCCTCCAGAGATACCCCTGAAACTGCAGCAGTGTCCTTCCAAATTTGACACTGACATTCAGGCATTTGCCTACTATGGGCAAAGAGGGGGTCGGTTTGTTTGTCTTCTATTAACTGAGGAGAAAAGGTTTTCAGCTTGGCTGTTAGATTTTGGGGAAAAAAAAAAAAAAAAAAGAGGAAAAAAAAAGAGAACACTTTCCACCAGAATCCCAAATATTACATCAGAAAAATGAGAGTTGCACTACTGTGACCTGGAGTGGATAATCAAAGCAGGGAGAAATTTGCATTTGTTCTCATCCGGCCGTTCAGATCTTGCTATGCTGGAACAAATAACCAGTTTTCCACTGCTGTCCTCCATCCCATATCATTTGACTTCCACAGAAAAAAAAAAAAAAAAAAAAAAAAAAGTGATTCCTACAAAGGAGAATAACAGCTGAGGAGCCATTTATCAGTGGGAAGCTGTTAACTATTTATTAACTGTCTATGAAATCTTCATGAATCTTCAATATAGGATAATCACAATATTAAAAAATATTCAAAAAATGTTTTAAAGTGCTATTTTTTTTTAAATATTATGAAAAAGAACTTTTCTTGCAGTCATGTAATGTACAATCATAGCCTGATACTTCAGGCTATGAAATATCTATATGCTATAGCCATAGCATGTACACTTCATAGCCTGATATTTCCGTACATGGTGCTACTTAATGCACAGTGCGCTACAACTCTTTCTTCTTATCCCACTTCTATATGTAAAATAAATTTTCATTTTCCACCACAGTTTAAAGAAGTACAAAAGCCTTTAATTCGCAATGAGGTGAACATAACAATAATTATTATGAATAAACTGGTACAGAGGAACTTTTTACTCCGGGGCAACTTGCTTGTGTGTCCTCATCCAGAAAAAAAGGCTGGTCTTGTAGATAATGTAGATAATGTAGACTGTCTCTGCAAGACACTTGTTCTTTGTCACTGTTTCTTCAGTTTCCACTGTGTGTGTAAATATGAAAAAATAAAATTAAAATAAAGTAAAAACACTTTTTAAAATATATATAAAGTTTATGGTCTGTATTTTTAGTCTTCCAAGTTAGGGAGACTGAGATTTTATTAAATCAGAACCACTTTTTGCCCAAGATGGATAAAGTGCAGTTGTTCTAGAGAAATGGGAAAATAAGGTCAAAGATTCCAGAGGTGTTTTTTTTTTTTTTTTTTTTTTTTTTTTTTTTTTTTTTGTGAGGCCCCCAGTTCTATTCCATAGCTACATTAAATCTTGCAGAGAAATGTCAGTGGAGAATTTCACCCTTAAATTCCAAAGCTTTTAATTACTTAGTTGTGTTGTTATTTTCATCTATGGTACTGCATGCTTATCAAAGTATGTTTCCTTGCCACAGCTGGAACAATCAAAATTCTTTTTGTTGCTTATAATAAATAAATGTTCAATTGTGAGAATGTCCTCAGGGAAAGTTCATTAAAAAAAAGAAATGAAAATGCCGAGAAATAAATGGTTACTGTGATTGCACTTGTTTTGATATAATATGCAAAATTTAATTTGGCTCTGTTATGTTTGGGACACACACACACACATTCACCAACACACACACACATACTGCAAAAAAGAAAACCTGAAGACACGTTTTATTAGCAGTAGTATTTCATTTTTTTATTATTATTATTTTATTGCAAATCCTTATGTTATGACCCTATTTGATGCATGTGCATTGCTGTTGAGAGAAAAAGAATTATATATTATTGGTGGGTAGGGGCTCCAGCTGTTTCATAGTTGCTTTTGTCCTTCTATGACAAAGTGTCGCGCTGGGTGGACGAGGGAAAGGCTGT
>NW_023305442.1:1397-15517 GCF_011077185.1 Oxyura jamaicensis
AAAAAAAAAAAAAAAAAAAAAAAAAAAAAAGAATAGGAGGGGATTGGGGGGAGGAATTCATCGGCTGAACTTAAGACCAGGAAAGGGCACGAGGAGAGGCAGAGGTGTAATATAATTCTGTCATCTTATTTAATGTGTTTCTCATCTGCTTAACTTTCACAAGCATAAGATAATTCAGGCAGGCAAAGCTTTATAAACCTTCAAGCCCACACTGACCTTATTTTTTTCCAATTATTGTAGAAAACATGTGGTTTCTACAGCAGTTGTGTTATTTTTGTTCCTGCAAGAGCCCTTGAGATTTCTGGCAACATGCAATTAAGCAGGTAACGTGATATGGAGTAGTGAGGGGTTTTCACTTCTTATAACATGTATCAACGTTTAAATAGATGAGCAGAAGGGATGTGTTGATGCTGACGGGAGAAACAGTTTTTTTGTTTGTTTGTTTTTGTTTTTGTTTGTTTTTGTTTTTGAAAGTCAAGAGCAGTAACACCTTCACAATGGATCCAGTGTGAGATTTGTTTAATACTTACACCTTTCCATGTCACATCCCTCCAGAGAAAATGAGTTTTATTTCCACTTTCCAGACATCAAAAGAAGAGTCAAAGCCAGTGGTATTTAGGCTGTGACTACCATTTTCAAACACCCAGACATCTGAGTCTGTATAGGAGGTAGGGGACAGGAAGAGGTGATTTAACAGAGAACACCACACTGGCAGGATGGTTCACTAAATGTTAGAATTGGGAGATAGGCTTTTTATAGCCACAAGGAAGGAAAACCTGGCAGTTTTGTAGAGCCAGCTCATGCTATCAATGGCTTTGAAATTCAACTGAACTAGTATAAAGAGTATCCAACATCTCAAAATGAAATTCTCTAAGTTCTTTCACATAGTTGGGAAGACTTCTAGAGAAAAAAAATATATATATATAAATAAATAAATAACAATATCCATGCAAATGTAACATATCATTCTAGGTTCATAAAGATTTCTGAACACAATTTTTACAAAGATATCTTAGGGTTTTATGGAGATGTGAAAGATAATGTTTGATGATTGGTTTTGGGCCAACATATTTATCAAATTATGAAGATAAATTATGGATTTATAACAAAGGTTCAAAATAATATCATTTCTAAATCTTGCTATTAATTTAGTGCTTGCTGTGAAAACAGTTATCTACTGTTAGAAAATTCCTTTCTGGATTACTTATACTCAGAGGTTACTATTTATGTTGTGGTTTGCAACTGAGGATGGTTTTCTAGACCAGGTCTGGTAAAGACATCTCATCTTGCTCAGATCTTAGATTAATTGGAACTATTCAGCATATTGAGGCAGCAGTTTATATCCAAATGCATTTTTGAAATTCAATTTTTAGATTTAGATACGGTTATGAAATTTAAATACAATTCAATTCTTTTACTACTCTCCTGTAAAGAGAAAACTACTACTACTGAAAATATCTCCAGAAAGGATTTAAGGTAAATAGCAAATTCTTTTGATTTACAGTTTGATCAAGAAACGTGTAAGTCTTGAAGACTACTTAATGTCTGTGATGTTGAAGTAATTTGAATATAAAATAATGTCAAGAAGTGGCCAAATCACCTATTTATTAAGTTCTTTTCTATACATAAGTTTGTTTTCTAATTATGAACAGTGATTTTTTCTGGTTAATGTCATGGAACCACCATGTAAGGGATGTTTAGTTGTTCTTTCTTGCTCAGTAGCAATCAACAGTGACTAGAGACTAGAGAATCATTTTGAATTTAATTGACTTTGGCATCAACCATTGATAATGCCTCTGCCATGGAAAAAATTGCCGAGAGTTATGATGTGTTGATAATTTCAAAACCATCCACAGAAAATCAAAAATAATGTACACTCATCCTAGATGACTACTGGAAACCAGCCCAAGGAAAAACAAGGCACAACATATATTCTTAAATTGATTAAGATAGAGATACTTTCCAAGCAATAATACAGTATTTTTAGAATTGAGATATTATGCAGATGTTTCAGTAGGGGGATTAGTTCTGTTGCTGTTGTGCTTTAAGTCCCCCAGGATTTAGTGGATTTAAAATGTTTACACTTAAACATTTTCCAAAAAGTATTGTTCCATTTGGAGACCACATATTTCAAATGTCACCAAATTAACAGTATTGCCCTGTGTAAGTGAAAATATGATTTTTTTTTCCACTATATTTTCTCATAGAAATAACCATAAAGAGAAAATAAAATAAATAAAATAAAATAAAATAAAATAAAATAAAATAAAATAAAATAAAATAAAATAAAATAAAATAAAATAATAAAATAAAATAAAATAAAAGCCACTGACCTTGGGAAATAATTCTGGAAAATATTAAGACTGATAGTTTGGGATCAATTTTATGATGCTGGCTGAGAATTTTCCAACAAAACATTTTTTTTCAAAGCACAGATTTCATTAAAGATTTTGTTGTGTCAGAGGAGGCACAAAACTTTATTGTTATAAGCTTTTGATGAAATACAGGAAGCATTCAATTGGAAATATATTTCTTCTGCTGACATCTCACCTATTGTGGTTCTTTAAGCCTAAAACTCAAAGAGTTTCAGTAGCATACCTGTTGTACAATTTGCCCTGAAGGTGCTGGACTGTGCCACTAGACAGCTTGATTTGTGGGGCTCATAGCATTTCAAAACCAGAGTCTGGAAGCCTGAGAAATCCCAGCAGCTCAACAGGAAACTTGGAGACCTCAAGAATGACAGTTTGAACTGAAGTACACTTGATTTCTACGCTTCCTCACATAGTTGAACACCAGGCTTCTGTCTTTATGTTTCCTGCACCAAATATTTTGATTAATTTAGAATACTTTTTATGGGTTATTTTCCCTTACATGTTATTTTTATTATTTTTATTTTTTTTAACATCTACTTTGTGTTCCAAAAACTTAACTCTGAGTTTTTGTTATTTTGGGGTTTAGTTTCTGCTTTTCCAATTTTTCAGCCAACATAGAGGCCCTGAGTTTTGATATTATGTTTGTAACCATTGTGAACCAGTATGATTATGGGATTATGTCATTTTAACATCTTTCAAAATCATGTCACTCAGACCTCATTTGATATTCCCAGGCAATGCAGCAATGACAGTGCATGATTGACTGTATCTGTTTTCCTTCATGGTTTATTACAAAGAGGATGCAGGAAGAGCTAGGATTTTTCTTTAATTTCAGGGCCAAATGTGACAACAAACCTTTCCCTTTGAACCGTAAACACTGGGGCTCATCAGTTCCAAATCCTGACTCCACATAGGACAGCCTAAGAGTTCAAATGTGTGTCAAGAATGTGGTCCAGATGCTTCTTGAACATCAACAGGCTGGTACCATGACCACTTCCCTGGAAAGCCCATTTCAATGCCTGACCACCTTCTCAATGAAGAATGCTTCACCCTCATTTCCTATCACTGCCCACCAGAGAGAGGAGATCAGCACCTAAGTGTGCACCCCCCTGTCATGAGGAAGTGGTAAAGTGGTAGAGAGCAATGGAGTCACCCCTCAGGCTGCTCTTCTCTAAGGTGAACAAAGAAAGTATCCTTACCTCCTTCCTTGCTTGTTAATTTTTCCCATGAGTACTTTCACCAACTTTGTTGCTTTCCTTTGGACATTTTCTAATATTTTTATATCGTTCTTATATAGTGGCATCCAAAACTGAGCACAGGACATGAAGTGAGGTTGCACCAGCACAGAGTAGAGTGGGAGAGACACTTTTGATGGACTAACTACGCTATGTTTAAGGCACCTCATGATACAGTTTACCCTTCTGGCCACCAGGGCATATCATTGAGTCATAATGAGTTTATCATCAGCCAGAACCCTAGATCCCTCTTCAGGGCTACAGCCACATGTCCCCCAGCTTATATGTCCATTCATGATTGCAACATCCCAGATGAAGAATCCACCATTTGCTCTTGTTAAATTTCATACACTTGGAGATTGCCCAGCACTCCAATCCAGCAAGATTTTTCTGCAAGGCCTCTCTAACCGCAAGGGAATCAGTAACTTCTCCTAATTTAGTATTGTCTGCACATTTACTTAGTGTGTACTTAACTCCGAAGTCCAGGACACTGAAGAAAACACTGAAAAGAACTGATCCTAAAATTAAGCTTGGGAGAAAACCACTAGTGACTGCCACCCAACTGATTTTACTTCACCTCTTCCAATTCCTCAGTACAGACTGTTCAGCCAATTGTCTACCCATCTTATTGTGTACATGTCCAACTGCATATTGGACAAAAAATATAGTGGTATCAAAGGACAGTGTCAAAGCTTTGCTAAAATACAAAGAAAACACATCTACTGAAACTACAGTAAGGCTAAATACATCAGCCTCTGAAGAAATCTGTCCTATAAAGAAAACTGCAGTGGTGTACTTAGTTGCTTGGGCTGTCATAAAGGTATCTAATGCACTGTAGTCATAAGCTGGTTTATCAGAGAACATGGAAACAAGCTAAAGTTTTAGACCTCTATATTTGTCATGTTCAGTGTTCAAAGTCTCATTATAACTAAGAGATATATACCAGGATAAAGACCAAGACTGACTGCCAGTACCCCTGGAATAACAGAACTTCCCAATTCAAAGCCTATTAGTCACTACAGACTATAATAATAATAATAATAATAATAATAATAATAATAATAATAATAATAATAATAATAATAATAATAATAATAAAGTAAAATAATAATAATAATAATAATTTGGAAATACTGTAAGAATAAGAAAGAAAACTAAAAGTCTTCATAAATTTTAACATATTCTACTCATATTTCCAAGAACAAGTTCTTTGGTTACATGAACACAATACATGTTTATGCAGGTATAATAAAAATAAATAGACCCTACTAAACTGAAAGACTGTATTGTGTTTATAGGAGGAAGGGGAAGAGGAAACCAAACATGGAAAATATTAGTCAAGGTTTTTTAAAGCACATCTGAAGGCAACTCTGATATCTAATGATGAGAAAGGTGTAAGAATTAAGTGCAAAAATGTTAGATCATTTATTAAACTATACTATTTTTCCTGAAGTTACATTTCCTGAAGTTACACACAGAAGTCTAATAACTAAGTTGGTAAACAATGTGCTTTTTAGTGAAGCACTGATTAGATGGGCCTGCAAAGTATGAAGCAGTGACTTCCAGAGATATGATAGTGAGATATTATAACTGGAATTGAACCGAAGCAGTGCAGCCATGTCCTTGCAACCCAGCCTGTGGCTACACAACTGTTTTGCAAGACACCACATTGTGCTTTGTTAACACAACATGTCTTTGAATATGATATAGATTCTCCTTGCATACCTTACTAGTCTAAGATTGCAAAATACCACCAGATAAGTATGATTTTTTGCTGGAGAATTATAAGTAACAGTACTTCTACTTTTCTCTGTTATTTGTCTACATTAAAATGACTGAAATTTGCATATATCCTGCTAACTATATTGACTATTTTGTCTGAACTCTGTATTTATCAAAACCTTAATATACAAGTCCAAAGTTCTTTAGAAGGAACAAGAACCACAGTGTTTGGGTGATGGTCTAATTAATGCTTAAGCAGTTATCCAAGCAACTTTCTAGGGAGATAAAGGTCTTTTTTTTTTTTTTTTTTTTTTTTTTTTTAAGGGTGTAAGGATACCTCATATATGATAGAAATAAAGCATATATGGCATATATGTAAGGATTTATTGTGAATATCCTGCAATGTTTAAAAATGAAACTAGTGATGGGATGAATTACTCTGCCCAAATCAAGACGTCTATATATAAACTATTTTTCTAAGCTTTCCTCATAGTCAGTAAAGAGAGGAAACTCATTCTCCTCAACCTATAACAAACAAACAAACAAATAAATAAATAAATAAAATTACAGCTTAAAAGAACCATGTTCTACAAGTTTCCATTTCACTTTGTTGACTGTAAGAGCTAAGACTTAGATGCCCATACTGTAAGCCATCTAGGTAAACTGCATCTCACACTCAATGCTCACTGGCATTTTTACACTAAAGAAACTCTACAAATCATACCAATGTGTTTATAGATCCATTCAAACTTTATGTACTTAGTTAAAATTGTCATTACTATCCAGGTTTCATAGTCAGATTCTTTACTGTTTATCAATTACCAATTCAAGGTTACTTGATGATGTGAATCAGTATAATATTCATGGCTTTAGAATTGTTACACCAACACATGAATACACCCTTGACATCAAATATTAATATATATATATTGTTTTGTAGCAAGCTCTTCACATTCATATGTAAAATAAAGTGTTACTTAAAAAACAAAACAAAACAAAACAAAACAAAAACCTTTCACAACAAAACAACAACAACAAAAGAGAACACTCTTCCACAGATGAAAGCCACAAATTGAAAAAATAAAAAAATAATAAAAAAAAATAAGTGCATTACACTCTGTCTGGTTTTGAAATATGGCCAAACCAAACCATTAAATGCAGATCCTGTTGCACAAAGTCTGCAGAATTCAACCACAAAGCCACTACACCAAGAATGTTGTGCCAAACCAAATAAATCAGGACAAGTTTTGCTCAGAAAAATCTCTAAATCAAATGGAAGTTCCTTATACATAGAACACTTCCTCATACTTAGAACACTTCCTAATGTCAAGGAAAATACAGATTACTTTGTTTAAATATGGGAAAGTCTTTTGATGTCATGTTATTTGTCAAAAATTGTCTAAAAAAGTCTAAATTTGAGATATGAAAATAAATAAATTCCCACTTTTTCTTCATTAAGATGAGGAGTGAATAGATTTTAGTGTACTTTTTAGTTTATTTGCACCAGTCAAAGGTTCATATGGGCTATAGGTTTCCAGAAGTGAAGTGAGAATCTCCTTCACTTCTGATTAAACTTTAGAACAATTTGAGGAGTCATATAGCCATAATCTTGACAAAAGAGTCGAGTAGTCTTCATGTGTCATAACCTATAACAGAAATAAAGACAATCATTTGCTATTTTTCCAATACAAACATGTGACTGAGAGTGTAAGAAAATTATTTTAGGGGTATAATGTGATAGGCTGACCTTGATCACAGATCAAGGCCAACCACCCACACATCTGTTTGCTTGTTCCCCAGTGGAATGGAAGAGACAATAACAAGCACAAAAGTGAGAAACTCATGGGCTGAGATAAAGACATAATACTCCATTAGTAAATTAAAGAAAAAGGAAGAAGAAAAAAAAAATAATAATCAGCACTTCCCACTAACAGACTGGGGCCCTGGGGCCCCTCACTGAGTAACAGCCACCCTGGAAAAACAAAACAAAACAAAACAAAACAAAACAAAACAAAACAAAAATCTCCTTTGCTATCCCAGCCTTACTGCAAGCATGTTATATGGTATGGCATACCCCTTTGACCAGTTTTTGTCAGCTGATCTGTCTGTGTCCCTTTCTAATTTCTTGCCAGCCGACCTACTCATTGAGGCTGACTGGGAAAAAGTAAAAGCCTTGATACTGGACTGTTCAGTGACAGCCAAAACATAGCTGTGTTATTAGTTATGTTTTAGTCACAAATCCAAAACACAGCACTCTACTGGCAGCTCTGAAGAAAGTTATCTACATGCCAGACAGACACTATACAAACACTGAAACAGTTAAATGGCAGAATTTGTAATACATTCAAATAACATCTCTCTCTTCAATACGTAGGATGTTATCTGTCTGGTTCAAGTATTTCTGACAATTACCTAAATAATGAAGAATAAAAGAACGCATTACATTAAGTACTATATCAGACTTTCCTAAGTCTGTTTCAGAAACATATTAAGACAGTTACGTTGTCCTTATTTGGAGAAGTAGCAGATCTCATTATTCACCTCCTTGTAAAACTCCTATTCCTGGCAGTCAGATAGCTGACTTCCTACCTAAGCAAGGTGTTGAAATGGCTAAAATATTGTTTGGAAGTGACTGGTAACATCAGTTTATACATAACATAATCCTTTTCAGAAAGCTATTTGGCCTTCTAGACACAATAATCACAGATGTTCTATAAAATCAGGTTCATGATTATCTTTGAGTGATTTTTTTTTTTTTTGTATCATCACAGTCTAATAAGAAACTGATGATAGAAAGTTGTCAAGCAACATGAATTTCATTATACATTTCATGTTCCCCTGCTCCACACAAAAACAACAACCAAATACCAAAACAAAACAAAACAAAACAAAACACTAAAATACATGCTAGCTTTTTATGTACTGAATCACCATGTAATTTGTGGACATTTTTTTTTTTTTTTTTTTTTTGGGGGGGGGAATAAATAATTAAAGACTGACACTATTTTTTAAATCATTAAATCATTTAAATCAGGTCTTTTAAGATTTTACTTACACGTTACTGAACCCATTAATGTTTCCTAGGCAATAATTTGGAAAGCCAGGCTTTACTAGGTGTATAATGTCTGCCTATGTAGTAAAAAAATCTATTAGTGATACTTCAAAATCTTGAAAAAATAGTGGCCAAAACACACTAACTTACACAGGCATCTATTAAATAAAGAATATTACCCTATTTTATAAATGATGTTGCCAACAAGCATGGAGATAAAGCTGGTTTACTCAAGCTAAATTTAGTGGTGTGGTAGTGAACAGAGACAGAATATTATGAAGAAAGACTGTCATAACTTTCTTGCAAAGTAGAACCTGAAGAAATATGATAGACAGTTTGAGGAATGTATCTCATGTCTTTCTCAAGAAAAGGGATGAAGATATTTGTAGAGAATGATGTAATATCAGAATGGTGTTGAGAATAAAATTCACACAAAAACTTTAAGGTTATGTGGTTATGTGTTTTGTTTGTTTGCTTTGTCTGTTTGTTTGTTTGTCTTAATCTAGGAATGAAAAACAGAACATTTTTTTCCTGATCTGTTAAAAGTTTTTAACTAAACTTGTTTTCTCCACTTATCCATCTAAGTGTTTACGTGTATCATGCCTCTGATCATTTCCCATCAAATAGATATTTTGGCCTGAAAATCAGAATATTAATTTTCCAAGGAAAACTATGGCCAAGTTTCTATGAAAAAAATTGCATACTCAAAATTAAAATGATGTTGTAGAGGAGGAATAATCCTCCATTTTAATGTAAATCCAGTTCTTCATCTGTACCTGCCTGCACACATGACAATTTACAGTGAGCAAAGTTTATAAAAGTTCTTCAAAGCTTGGTAGTTTTTACAGTTCTGAACACATCTCTTTATATCTGCCAACTTCATAAACAAAATTGCAAACTTACTTTCTGAGATTCATGAACTTAGTCATACACATAATTTGCAGAAGATGCATGAACATTCCTGTAAACTAATGCAGCATATTTTAAAAATAATTTAAAACTATATATTTCACTTTAAAATAAACTCTGTAAGCATACTATCCACAGTTAAGTAATTAAATATATCAGATATATCTTTGAGGGATATTTGTTAGAAAGCTGACTGACCTAACTGGCATGAACACCACTGTTTCCAGAACCTTGTGAAATATAATTTTAATTGATTATTCTGTAATTAACTACAAAATCTATGAACCAAAGCATGCTTTACATCGTTCATGTCGGATGTCAGTTTGCTTAAAAAACAGAATATAGCAGAGCTGAGATTAAAGATTTATTTTGCAGTTACCATTTTGAGATAAAGAAAAAATATTTTATTCAGAAAACAAAACAAAATAATGTTATTTTCCTATGACTGCCTTACGTGTATTCTGGTATCCTGAGCTTCTCCTTGTCTCTACTTACATTGCATTAATGGAAAAATTAAAAAAAAAAAATTAAAAAAATCCTTTTATTTACTCCTTCTTGAAAGAGGAGAGGTAAAGCAGTATTAGTAATAAATTAGCATTCCCTGAAGAACATGCATGTATTTGAAGGCTCTCATGGAGTCTTAGACAACTAGAAAAGTAGAAGAAACACATAAATATCATATTATCTCCCTTTTATGCATTTGGAGAGGAACAATTCATATGACTTACAATATGAAAAATTGCTTGAAAGTTTTCTGAAAAATTCTGATACTCTTTATTACGAGGTATTTTTATCTCATCATCTGATCATGGCTTATGACCAAGGCTATGAAACACCTGGGTACCCAGTGAATAAGCTGTGGGATTTGGTAGGTGGGGACCCTTGGGGTACCAACCTTTAGGGTCTGCACTGGGGGATGCAAGGTAGCTGCCTGTTTGCAATGGCACAACACATATTTTGGCTGTACATCCACTTCTCTATTCTCTGTCTACAGACTTCAAGGAAGTGATGAAGAAGAAGTTGTGTATGATCCCTGGTTTCTCTCTGAGACACTTTCCATCATCAAATTCTCTCAATTAGAAATGTAACTGGCTTTCAGGTCACAGAGAAAATTAGCCTCACATCTGTACAGATATGAAGGTTGTGCCTGTGTACACAAACTTCTTTCACCTCCATCTTCCCAAATAGCCTGACGTTTTTTCTTAATGCAGATGGCTTTGAGATGTTAGCAATCTGCCAAAAGCTGAAGACTTGGCCAGGGCAACTTTGGGTTAGCTAATTGGTCAGCATGTGTTTCCAATATGTATGCTATTGGCTTAATTAGGTTTAATTAACAAGTGTTTATATCTGTAGTATGAGACAACGCCTATCTAGTGAAGGCTTATTTATTGGCACCATATGGCTTTCTCATGAATGATTGCCAGAATAATGAAATGAAACATTTAAAAGAACTTGTTCAGTTCTGCAACAGACTTCTGTAATATTAAAAATGTTTTTTGTAGATTGGAAGGTGCCTAATAACTCATTTCTTAGAAAATGAGCATCATACTCCTTTCAGCACCTTGTGAACTACAGAAATGAGAGGCAGGAAAAACAAATAATAATAATAATAAAACCTTGTAATAATGTAAAATAAGCATAAATTTTCATATGAAACAAAAGACGTGCCACAAAGTACATCTACTATTCTTCTATATGCATATTTTAAACGGTTAAAACTCCTTCTCTATATTCTAAAATGGTTGTATACGCCTTTGACTTTCAGTGACATCCAAACAAGTAGGATCTCCATGTCAAATGACACTGAAATATATCATTAACTTTACGTAACTTTCAAAGCAGGTCACATTCAGAAACTTACACTGTTTATGGACTCTCTAAAGCCACAGATACTAACATTATATATATATATATATATATATATATATAAATAATCTAGAATTTATTTAAGAAAACAAATAAATAAATCTATGTGCATACCACATAATAATGGACACTGGTCCATTATTCTGAACAACATTATTCTGAACAACAGTTTTCTATTAAAATTAATCTTTTAATCCAGAGTCAATGCTGACTGCATTTCTGTCTGAATTTTAGAAAAGAGCTTCTCGGCAGCTTAACTGCCTCAGAATAAGAATCTTGTTTATTTTATGTATTTATCTTGAATTTTGCTGGAAACAATGAAGGTGTTAGTCTTCATCAAAGCTCTCTCTTTGTATTACGTCTTTGAACTCTTGCTCTTCAGCCTGTATTTGCAAGCCCACAGTGGAAAAAGTCATACCAGTTCTGGAACCTTGTGGAATAAAGTGGCATGTAAACTGAATTTACAAGCTTCTGTGGAGGTTGCCTTATAAATTGAAATTTCCAGGAGTAATTCATCTTCATGCTGCCTTAATATTCGTACCATCGGCCACATCTCTGATACTACTGAGACTATCCATGTCTTGACTCCTCCCCATACCTCACACAAAGAAAAAGATGTCTCCTGTCTATGGGCAGTTCCCACATCTCCTTTATCTGAATTGTCAAAGCATGTGGTTAGTCTCTGAGGCTTGCAAGCATGGGCAGATTTTTACATACAGTCCATAAGGTCAAGACTCTTGGTCACTCGTTCGTTACACAGCTAAATTGTGATGTCCCCGTTTCCTCAAAATTCTGCAAGTATTAGCTCAGCCACAGATTAGGTAAAGACCAACATCTCTTGCCCTTAAACTTTAAAAGCTCCATAGGTAGTGATGGTTTCTGCACCTCAGCATCAGACACCATAACTCTGATCTTAGTTGTAAGAGTTTTAGGATGAATATGACAATGACCTTCAAAATAAACGGAATAAAAGTGCACACTCAGGTTTGAAATACTGCAGTTACTTATTTATTTATTTATTTTGCAACAAAAAAAGCTCATTGTTTATTTCATGTGGTTAGTGATTGAAGAAAGGAAAACTATTCTTAGAGTGACTGGATGTGATTTAACATGATGACGTTAAGTGAGACTGTATCTTCAGATTATGTTTTATTACTGTTTTACTCTCCTGTACTTAACAGTTCTCTCCTGTTTGTCCCCTTGAGCTTTCTTTTGGAGCTGCTTTTTGACTTTGGTTCACAAATATATAATTTTATGGTTCATCTTGCCTATAATTAAGAAAAAAAATCTTAAAGAAATTATTTAATGGCAAAATCTTTGCCCTTTACTGAGTCACTGTTATTTTACACTTAAAGAGATACAGGTGTCATAAACACTTGCTGTACTTTATAAAAGTAGATAGTTACAAAAGTAGTCTTTTACTGTAGGAGGAAGTAGGATCATTATTGCTGTTTCTGATAGTTAAGCAGTACATCTAAACATCTTTTAAAGACCTCCAGGGATGGGGACTCCACCACTTCCTTGGGCAGCCCGTTCCAATGTCTAACAACCCTTTCGGTAAAGAAGTTCTTCCTAACATCCAACCTAAAACTCCCCTGGCGCAACTTAAGCCCATTCCCCCTCGTCCTGTCACCAGGCACGTGGGAGAACAGACCAACCCCCACCTCGCTACAGCCTCCCTTGAGGTACCTGTAGAGAGCGATAAGGTCACCCCTGAGCCTCCTTTTCTCCAGGCTGAACAAGCCCAGCTCCCTCAGCCGCTCCTCGTAAGACTTGTTCTCCAGGCCCCTCACCAGCTTCGTAGCCCTTCTCTGGACTCGCTTAAGCACGTCGATGTCCTTCTTGTAGCGAGGGGCCCAAAACTGAACACAGTACTCGAGGTTCAGCCTCACCAGAGCCGAGTACAGGGGGACGATCACCTCCCTGGCCCAGCTGGCCACACTATTTCTTATACAGGCCAGGATGCTGTTGGCCTTCTTGGCCACCTGAGCACACTGCTGGCTCATATTGTACTACTTTGTAAACAAAGAGCTCATTTTAATTATCAACAATTAGTCTCATATGTAGTACTGTGACTATATTTGAAAATAACTTTAATTTTTACTTTCAATAAGAGGATCAATGACATTTTTCCATAAGAAAATGTGTGGTGACAAATTGGAGGGGTATATGTGCAATGAAATTTAAAATTTTATTCCTCCATTTAAAATTCCACTTGCCTGCAGAAAATTATCAAAAATATATATATATCTGTATCTGTCAGAATACAGATAAAGTATCTGTCAGAAATTCAATCCCAGGTGTCAACTTTATGCCTCAGAGCAGTATTTCCATTTGCCACTCCTCTTCTGAACATGTCAGGCAGCTAGGCAAGCACTGGTGCTGACATGACCCTGATACACTGACATACAAACAGAAATGAAAATTATGATGTTCAGTCTCCCACTCACTGCCTGCATGCCCTTATAAAGATACTACTCAGAATGAGTGTTTACTGTTGAAAAAGCATGTTTGCTCTGTTTGTCTTGTGTAAGAATAGCACCATGTTAAAGTGACATTCAGAACTTCATTTAAACCCTGGAGAAGAAGGATTAAAATTAGGAGACTATTCCCTTCTATATGCTTATTCAAATCAGAAGTAGATGACAGAAAACTATTCTTAATAGACTTAACTTGTTCTTCTAGGTTAAATTATACAAGGGCAAAACCTGTGCATATAAATTTGAGGGACAGAGAGTAATTCAATATCCTATGCATCAGGTGCTTGAATATACAGGTCTTGAACTTCTGCCACAGAACAGCTACACATAATAAACACTGGTGTTAAAAAGCAATGACTTTCAGATGGGCAGTTTTAGACTCTGACCAACTGTATATTCTGCAGTTTCTGTAGATTCTACAGTTTCTGACCAACTTTATAAAATCAACAAAAAGCAGTCAGATAAGAGTAATTCAGAAGCTTCC
>NW_023305443.1:0-5790 GCF_011077185.1 Oxyura jamaicensis
TCCATCCCCCAGGAGCAAACTGCTCCAGCACGGGTCCCCCACGGGCGGCAGCTCCCCCCCAGACCCCTGCTCCTGCATGGGCTCCTCTCCACGGGCTGCAGCTCCGGCCCGGGGCCTGCTCCTGCGGGGGCTCTCCATGGGCCGCAGCCTCCTCCAGGCCACATCCACCTGCTCCACCGGGGGCTCCTCCACGGGCTGCAGCGTGGAGATCTGCTCCGTGTGGGACCCCTGGGCTGCAGGGGGACAGCCTGCTCCACCAGGGGCCTCTGCACAGGCCGCAGGGGAACTGCTGCTGCTGTGTGCCTGGAGCACCTCCTGCCCTCCTGCTGCATTGACCTTGGCGCCTGCAGGGCTGGCTCTCACTCCTCTCACTCTACCAGCCGCTGTTCCACAGCAGGTTTTTTTTGTTTGTTTGTTTGTTTGTTTGTTTTTTCCTGTCTTAAATCTGCTCTCTCTGAGGTGCAAACAACATTTATTACTGGCATGGCTCCGGCCATCAGCGGGTCCCTGATCTGACATGGGGCAGCTTCCAGATTCTTCTCACAGAAGCCACCCCTATGTACCGCTGCTACCAAAACCCTGCCTCATAAACCCACTACACTGTCCTTACCCGAACCCATTCCATCATATTTTCTCCCCCTGTTCCTTTGAGGGGGGAGCATGAGTGAGTGGTTGTGGTGGAGCTCAGCTGCCCAGCTGTGTAAAACCACCACCACAGTTGGCTTGGTGAGAACCAGTGCAGCAGCAAGGACCGCGGCTAACACAGCAAGCATGGCCTGTCAGAGACGTGAGCTGCTCTTAATGTGTATGCAAACAAACAAGCAACGAGGAATCAGTATGCTTTTTGAAAAAAGCTAGGTTCCTTCAGTTGAAAGTAAGATTTACAGGCATGATGATGGAAGGATTTTCAGAGTGGATGGGAAGAAACCAGCTTCTGTACAGGCAGAGAATTGCATGCAGCCCTGAACCATTGCCAGCCAATATCCAAACAACCTAAGGAAGAAAAAAAAAAAAAAAACCCTCCCCATAAACACATTCAGGCAGGCACACAGGAGGAAGCTTCTCCTCAGGAGGAAAAATCAGCTTCAGACCTCAAGTGCAATAAAGCTGACTTCCGAAGTGGCTTGACAACTGATACCCAGGAGAGAAAAGCCTCAGACAACCACAAGCAAGGTAAAATTTCAGAGCCAGGGCTTCTCAGCTGCTCTGCCACTGAAAGCCATGCTGGCCCTGCAAGAACGTCCTTCGAAGGGGGAAAATTCCATTACACTGCAATTTTGCCTCGCAGTACCCTGACTCTGCAACCTGTTATTCACTCATCACCTTCCCATACTGTGCTACAGCCACCCCTTTCTGGACTGACTGGAGGCCCACCACTGCCTGCAACTGACAGCTTTCTCTACCCTTTTCCAAGCACAGCATAGACAGATACACAGCCAACCCCTCTACCACCTCCTCTCCCAGCACCCCCACCAACCCTTTGCAGGGAGGCTGGGACAGCCAGAGAGGACTTTTCACCAGAAAACAAGCCCAAGCAGTGAGAAGCCATTACTTAGAGTGAGGGAGACAGGGCGGAAAGCTTTGTGAGCAAAGGCACCGCCTTTTCATCAGAGGAACCAGACAGCAAAGGAGATGCAGGCAAATGGATGCACTCCCACGGGTTTTCAGGCTCTGAAATCCCTTATCAGAATAGCAAACCGGCTCCTTCTAGAAAGGCTTGGTATGCTTTAAAGGGGGTGAAGAAAAGTGTGAATTCCATTATAAAGTCCGTTTCAAACTGCAAGCTGACAATAAAAATAAGGTAACAGGGGAAGTCTCAAGAAACACGGTGTTCCTACTGCAAGCTCATCTGAGGATCGACACCTCCTTAAAGACAATCTGCAGCACCCACCCGGCATTCAGCTGTAGTGCCAGCTCCGGAAACAAGGGAGGGATAAATGATGGAGCTCAACTGCAGCCTCATCTGAGGCTCTCAGTGAACACAAATTAAAATCTATATGTAATTACTCAACTTGGACTAAAAACAGCATGATTTGGGGGGGTTGGATGCATATGAAGGATTCTAGAAGGTACTTGGAATGTGCAGTTACATGAAATGAAAGCTAGCTGAGCAACTGACAACAGCTCTGCATAAGAGAAGAGGCCTGTCCTTATGAATAAGATCATTAGTAGTTTAAGACATAACCAGAGATGAAAACGGATAATGACCATTGCTAGTCCCACAAACTTTATGCTGTAACTGTTGAGCACAGTCCAAAGTCTCTTCATGAACACATCTGAATGCTAATATAAATTGCAGCACTGCAAAACGTGGTAATTCATACCACATGCCCAGAATAATCCTCACTCCTCAGATTTCAGGCATGGGTCTAGCACAGGTACCCAACATGCCCAATATCCAGGTTCTGCTGCAATCTTATAAAACCACCTTCATGTGAAATCAATCCTTTCTGCATTGCTTATTCGCCGCATAAAGGAATTTCTACACCTGGCACCTGCCTGAGTTAAGGCCGGTCAGGAGGACAGACGTGTGATCGCTGCTGCCTTCGTGCCAGGGACACGGCTCTGTGCTATTTCTGAACAGGCAAAGAGAGCAGGGACCCCGTCCAAGCCTGGTGAGAGGAACCCATGACAAGTGTATTTGCAAGGAGTAAGTGCAAGAGGCTTGCATAAGGAGCAAAAAGGAGAGGGCAGTCACAGCTGGAAACAAAATATGTTCTAACTCTGAATGCATTTTCTGGTCTTATTTATGAATGCCCTAACTCTAAGCCGTTCTTAACGATGACCGTCATTACTTAGGTCTTTAGGAAACCTGCCTTTACAACTTACACAGCAACTCAAAACTCCCAAGAGAAAATGCTCATGTTACAAGAGGATGGGTATATTAGAAATTTAGCCCAAAATTAATTTGCTGATAGAAACTAACATTCTTTACTCGATAGGCCATTGCTAGTTCATTCAATGCAAGACTCCCTTTTAAAGTTAATTTCTTCTTCTCCGTTTTTATTTTTACTGAAGCCCCATGAACTGTTTAGTGCTGGTTTGCTTTTTTGCATTTTATTATCTGGCTTTCAAAAATATACATAAAAATAAGGGGAAAAAATAGGTTCACTCGTAGAACGACTGCAATTGAAGGGACCTCAGGAAGTCTCCAGCATATCCTCCTGCTCAGCACAGGGTCAGCTATGAGATTAGAGCAGGTTGCTCAAGGCTTTAATCAGTCTCATCTCAGAAACTCCACATCTTCTGCACAACATCCCTGGGCAATCTGTTCTTGCCTGCTCGACCCTCCTAAGATCATTGGAAACAAATGAAAGGATCAGGAAGAGTTTGCTGCTTTCGTATTTCCGTAAGACAAGAAGGGCCCACAAAGTTTATACTCAGAAGGCCTTAAAGAAAAAAAGGAAACTACAGCAACAAGGAACAGCACAGAACACATGTGATATAGAAACAGGCGACACGCTGCAAGCCTCAGGCATTTTGAGAGGGATGGTGCTTACATTTGCATAAAAGCATGGTCCTTCCAGACTGGGAGCCCCAGAGACCAGGCTCCTCCTTGTATCCACAGGACCAGTATGAAGACTTGTTTTGCTCCTGTTGTGCTAAATAATGCATCACTAAGACACCGTAGTTCATCCACAGCTTGCTTCTCTGATCCTTGGTACCTCCTACCGATGACAATGTGGACACCTCACACATCCCAAAGAACTGTTGTATAAAAACATAACAGTTGCATTGTCCTGGAAACAGTCTTGAGGAGTGACCGTATGGTTTAAAAAAAAAAAAAAAAAGAGGAAAAGAAAAACCACCTTCAAATGCTTTTTTCAAATCCTGTCTCTGAGATGTTGAGAGCTACAGAGCTTTAGATTTCACTTACAAACAGAAACAGCTTGCACACCCTGCACATTGATTTACTTCTCTCAGAACACTGTAATGTCAACTGTATTTGAAACAGTAACGCTGGATACTGCAAGGCAGCAATGCTTAGGTTAGAGCTCAAACCTGCTATCAGACACTAGCAAAGGACAAATGAGCAAAGCTTTCAAACCAATTGCCTTATTTCAGCTCAAGCAGCACTGCCTCAGAGAGCTGAATTATTTATACTAAACTAGTATTTTCTTATACCTACACAAACACAAAAAGTGCTCTGTAAACAACACGAGCACATCCTCCAGACACGGTTTACTCCTATCCATAACAGAGACTCCTAGAGGGAACTTAGCCTTCTGCAGGCTTTGACTGCTCCCTCAATAATTATGGCTCTAGAATCTGAAAGAGACTCAGTAGTATAGTCTATTTTTTCAAGGAGAAAGAAGTGGATTTTTTTTAACTAATGCCTATTAAATCCCAAGTATATTCTGATAATACCTTTACAACAAGTTTTAATCCGTACTTACCAGAAGTATCATTGGCCTCTTCCATGTTGTTAAGCCTATGATTCCAGATAAGATTACCTATAACATTAAAATAACAGTATTACCAAGAAGTCAACAACTGTTCAGAAAATGCCATTTATGTATTCATCGCTGCTCTGATGAAAGGTCCTTTGGAGTGCCAGAGCAATGCTGGGATGATGTGAAGATGCCCTTTAAAGCAGAGACTCAGAGCCTGTGCTGATGAGGTTTTTCACTCCTAAAGGCATCCTGTGAAATAATACAATCAGAATTGTCACTTTCATCTACTGTTTTCTTGTGTTTTCCACCCATAAAACATCCATGGTGGCAAAAAGTTACAGCAGCAACTCCTACCTCAACTGCCAAAATACTGCTTTCAGCCGAGGACGTGTTTTCCTGAAACATGGCTAAGCAAATATGAAAACTGTCTACGCCGTCCCCGTCTGTGGTTACCCACTTCCATCAGCTCATCAGGTGTCCACGACTGCCCCTTCCTGCCACGTCCCTCGTGCTGCTCTGCCTGCTTCTGACCTTTCCAGTGCACCTTTGGTTACCTCATTAACTTGATGTGACCGATCTGATCTAGCGTAACACTCATATATGACTTAGCCGAAACACCTCCTGTTACCACCACCGGTGTTGCAAAACCACATACATAACTCCGCAGTTTCATAACTAAGTATTTTTTGAATTCTCTGAGTGCGAAATAGTCACATGGTTTTAAAACCATCAACACTGATGTGAAGTGGGGTTCTGGCTTAAGGACAGCAAGGCTGATTTCAGTACGTTTGTAAAAGCGTTACGGTGCACAGAAAGAAAGGCTTCCTCAAGGTTTTCCTGACCCGCACTCAACCAGGGCATCGCAACCAGGATGTCGCATCTGAAATGGAAAAAGCAGGCACATCCTCAATTCCAGCTCTCAGCTGCCTCCTGCCTTTCCAACTTGCTACCGGGCTAAATTTTTTCACTCATACTGTTGCACCTGAAAGGCACTCCTGGTAATTTTTCGAGACCGAACACGTTACTGTTTCAGCGCATTAACAAAGCGAAGTTTGTTTGTTGTTGGCATTACAGCGACCGGACATTCCCCGTCCACACGTGCGTTTGTAAAACGCTTTGAGAGCACAGGCATGGGTTAAACAGCTTGCACAGACGAAAATAAGCTCGTTTGGAAACGAACTGTCCGGAGAGGCACCAAGCCGGCACCGGGACGGGCTGGGTCCCTCTCCCCCGGTTCGGGCTGCCACACTTCAGGGACGAGCACGGCACCTCCCGCAGGAGCTCCCCAGCCCACCCCCGGCACTTACCGAGGAGCCGGCCCAGAAGGGGCAGGCGTTCTTCACCTGCGGGGCGCCGCTCAGCGACAGCGCCCCGAAGCTCAGCGCCACCATGCAGC
>NW_023305444.1:0-651 GCF_011077185.1 Oxyura jamaicensis
AAATAAAATAAAATAAAATAAAATAAAATAAAATAAAATAAAATAAATAAAATAATTTGTCTGTGAAGAGCACATTTTGCCAAATATTACAGCTATTTCTTTCCCAGGTAACACACAGAACTCAGAATAGAGTGTCTGTGGCCCAGATCACCTTCAGGAGGAAAACAACACATGGTAAAGCTTTATCTGGACTCTTAAGTCCAGATAAATCCCACTGGCCTTAACAGTGGGATTGAAGAATGGAACAAGTTGCAAGGTGTATGGCTATACAGAATGTTTTTCTTCTGCTGCTGTAGGATGAATCATATTTCCCCATTGGAAGGATGCCATGATTTACTGGAGGCATCTTTATTGAGTTTTGGTGAAAATGTATAATTTTAGCCCTCATGATTCTTCTAATTTAACATTCAGGAGTTTTGAACCTTGTAGCACAAACACCTTGTATATAGTGGGTGCTAGCATAGGAAGTCACAATTTCAGTAAACAGAACAGGAGAATGCATTTATGCATTTGCTGATACACATTTTAAAAAAGTTTCCCATATGTATGTAAAAGAAAGTAAAAAAGTAATTTCTACAAATAAAATAAATGAGGAACAGGAATTGAAAGAAAGAAAGAAAGAAAGAAAGAAAGAAAGAAAGAAAGAAAGAA
>NW_023305444.1:661-4892 GCF_011077185.1 Oxyura jamaicensis
AGAAAGAAAGAAAGAAAGAAAGAAAGAAAGAAAGAAAGAAAGAAAGAGAGAAAGAAAGAAAGAGACGGTAGTATTGCATAGGACTTATAGGACTTTATACTTAGCAATTCTAGTGGCTTTACTCCTAAGTGAAAAAATTCTTGAAGGGGAGAATAACTAAAGGAGATTGAAAGTTGACAGGGATGGCATAAAATGTTACATGGATTTACCAAAGGTAGATCATAGCACACAAAGCTGATAGATCTGTTTGATACCTGATTCCTTCCTAAAGGAAAGAAATGTGGGTCCTCAACAAAGAACACATATGAGTATGTTATACTTAAAATATTTCTTTAGTAATGTAGAAAAAATGGTGTTTAGTAAAAATGATGTGCAACAAATAAGGAGAGTTGATTTAAAAAAAAAAAAAAAAGTTATCAGTATCAATATTTCATTAAAGTATAAATCATCTATATTAACTACTGTTTGACAGTGTGACATAGCCATAAAACAAACAAACGAGCAAACAAACAAGTTGCAACCAGGAATTAATTTGTAGTAGGAATATAGTATAATAGTATATTTCAGCAGGAAGCAAAGCTTCTGAACCTGTAATGGAGTGAAAGCCAAAGGATCTCTCAAGAACAATGGAGCTCAAGAACCTTTCTCCATTTTAATTTTGTTGGCTGTGTCAGGGCTTGAAAATGTGGATTTGAAAATCTCCAGGGGTCATAAAGAGCCATGTATTGTGAATACAAACACACAAAATTCCAGAAAATAAATAAATGAAAGGGATGTAAGAGACCTTAAAGATCATATAATTCCAACCCATCTGACATGGGAAGGAAATTTCAGTAGGAAGAGTGCATTAAGTTTATTTCCTAACTTTAATGCTCCACACAGGCTAACATAGGTTGTCCATTCCATGCTGGTGTAAGTCTTACTCACAGCTATCTTTCTATGTACATCATACAGGCAGCTTAGTTGTCTGGTTGAAATGTGTATTTCAGGCATCTGAAAGCTAGATGAGACACTGCTTGTCCTGATTGTGCCTGAGGATATACCCACATAGTCTGATGCAAATAAGACTATAAAAGCATCCAGCCTGGAGCTATCTTGTGTCTACTCTCTGTATGTGAAATGTAACTCAGTTCTATTAAAAGAGATATTGCACCTGTTTGAAAGGGTATTGACTGCCTTTATATATCAAGCCTAGGTTTCATTGCCAAGAAAATACTGTCAAGAAAGTGCAATTCGAAAACAAGCCTAGTTTTTATTCCTCTGTGCAAAGGAAAATCCTAAAATTCTTCTTGAATTAGAAATGTTAGAAAGGTAAGAATGAATAAGTTGTTTATGTAAAAGGTATTTAGACCATGTGAAAATAAATAAATAAAATTAAACTTTAATTATATGTAATCATTTCATGTTTGAAAATGCGACAGTTTAGTGGAAAGTAGACAAGAATCCAGCTGCTATGCAGCACAAGATTTAACATACACAAGCTCTATTTCCTCTATGATAGGAGAAAAACTATGTAATGTGCTTTCCCTATCTTAATTTGTGTGAAATTATTATTTTGCCAACAGAATATATGACTGCAGTAAGATAAAAATCTGGTGTTTTGTTGAAGTGATGTGTAACAGAGAGATGACACAAAAGAAAAAAGACAGTAAACAGACTTGTGCAAGATGAACAAGGTCAAAAATATGGGACTCAGCTTTTCAAAAATGTGAATATCTCTAAATTGAATGTGCAGATATCACCTGTATTGCGAGCACTTAGAGTAAGCTGTAAATAGCCAATGTTTCATTGATCTGGACAATATTTTAAAGATCAAGGTCAGAGTCTACATACTGTAGGTTAAATGTTGTTGACTTTGTTCAATGTGTTAAGACAAACACAAAGAGTTCTCTAAAGGGAAATTATTTTGTTCAGTTTTCCCCCCTTCTTTAAGATGTTATTTGTAGACATCATAAAAAGGAAAAACATATTACTCTTTTTGTTCTTAATACCTCATTCATTTGTTGTAGCTTTACAGGGATCATTTGAGAAGTATCCGGTCTTAATAATCCCTAGCTTGTATCTAGATTTGCTTTTATATGGTCTAATGTACATAACACGCAGCTATAAGCAATAACATTGCCTAGCTGGTGAATATGACCATGATCACTTCAAGGAGTAGAATTTGTTTATAGGCTTATGAAAGGTAGGTAATCTGGCTGTATTTCATTGTGAAACAGAAACAATGAGAGGGAGATGTATTGGGGATACAAGTAGTGGCAGCAAGATTAGCAACAATTTAGCTATTTCTCCCCATCCACACAAGGAAACAATCAAACTCTGGAAAAGGCCATTTCATTCTGAATGTAAAATGAACAATTGTCTTGTATGATTCTCTTTTATACAAAAACAAAAACAACAAAAAAAAATTATTATTTTGCTGTCTTATTACAAATATGACTGGACAAATACACTTGCTTATTTAGACTGTCCTTTTTGCTGAATACTATATCAAGAACCCAGACCAGCTCTTGTATGAGAATGACACATCCATGGGAATTATGTTTGATCTCTGAGGAAATCTCATGAGACATGGCATCTTAAAATTCTGGGATGACAAACAAGATGTTAATGAATCAGAGATGCCTAGCAGATTTTTCCAGATATTTTTATTTATTATTATTATTACAATTATTATTTATTTCTTTATTTACTCCCACCAAGACTTTTCCCACAAGATTATCAAAACAACAGAAAAGGTGATTTAGTACACGCCAGATGATTTAGTACACATATCTGCACCTCGTTTGCTCTAGTGCTCAATACTTACCTCTGCACACTCAGTTTTCTCATCCTCATGGAATTACTAGTTTTTTTACATAAATAACTCATGCTCCCTGTTTGCTTAGAGCAGCATTAACTTATGATTCCAAACAATTCTGTTCTTCAAAGCAAGAACTAATACGCAACCAGGAAGACAGCAGCAGAACAGCCACTAAGTCTTCCACAATGATAAAGGGAAGGATGTCTCGAAGGAGTACTGCAGAGGTTGGGTATCTGTATCTTTGCACTAGGAATCAAGACTCCCCTCAGATTGTCAAACTTGATGCAATTACAGGGAAGATTATATCCTTTAGGTATTCCATACTGTCATTTATCTCTCCTGAAACAGTAGATAATGCTCTGGGTTTCCCACAAATCAAGGTTTGATATTGATCTTTCTCAGTGCTTTTCCCATATAAGAGAATGTTTTGTCTGTTATATAACCTTGATTGAACTGTGTGTGCCCCTGCTGATATCAGCAGTACCAGCAGTTCAGTTAAAATGAAGTAGGTTCAGAAAACATGTAGATTTCATGGAGATGTAGAAGCATTTAAATATATGACAGACAACATATGACAGTGCAGCAGACAAACATATGACAGTGCAGCAGGCAGGCTATGACTTGGTTGCCATCACGGAGACGTGGTGGGACCACTCTCATGACTGGAGTGCTGCAATGACTGGCTATAAACTCTTCAGAAGGGACAGGCAGCACAGAAGGGGTGGTGGAGTGGCTCTCTATATTAGAGAGTGTTTCGATGTTGTAGAACTCGAGGCTGGGCATGACAAAGTTGAGTCCCTTTGGGTTAGGATCGGCGGGGCCAACAAGGCTAGCGTCCTGGTCGGGGTCTGTTACAGACCGCCGAACCAGGACGAGGAGACGGATGAGGTGTTCTACAGGCAGCTGGCAGAAGTGAAATCGTCAGCGCTGGTTCTCGTGGGGGACTTGTGATGGTTTCGCTCGGGTGGGTGACCGAGCTCCACCACAACCGCTCTCTCACTCCCCCTCCTCAGAGAGGAACAGGGAGAAAATATGATGAAAGGGGCTCAAGGGTTGAGATAAGGACGAGGAGATTGCGCAGTAATTATTGTGATGGGCAAAACAGACTCAGCATAGGGAGATAGTAAGATTTATTGCCTATTACGAACGAGCTATAGAAGCGAGAAACAAAGGAAAGAAACCAAAAGCACCTTCCCCCCCCCATCCCCCCTCTTCCACCTCCTCCCCCCGAGCGGCGCAGGGGAACAGGGGAATGGGGGCTATGGTCAGTCTATAGAAATTCTTCTCTGCCGCTCCTTCTTGGTCACTCTCGTCCCCTGTGCTGTGGGGTCCCACCCACGGGATGCAGTCCTTGCTGAACTGATCCAGCGTGGGCTTCCCACAGGCAGCAGCTCTTCAAGAACTGCTCCAGATATGGGTCCGTACCAC
>NW_023305445.1:0-9558 GCF_011077185.1 Oxyura jamaicensis
TTTCTTTCTCTCTCTCTCTCTCTTTCTCTCTTTCTCTCTTTCTCTCTTTCTCTCTCTCTTTCTCTCTCTTTCTCTCTCTCTTTCTCTCTCTCTTTCTCTCTCTCTTTCTCTCTTTCTTTCTCTCTTTCTCTCTTTCTCTCTTTCTCTCTTTCTCTTTCTCTCTTCCTTCCTTCCTTCCTTCCTTCCTTCCTTCCTTCCTTCCTTCCTTCCTTCCTTCCTTCCTTCCTTCCTTCCTTCCTTCTTTCAGAAAGAAAGAAAGAAAGACAGAAAGAAAGAAGGAAGGAAGGAAAGAAGGAAGGAAAGAAGAAAAGAAGCTTTCTTTCTCTTTCTGTCTTTCTGTTTTTGTCTCTCTTTCTCTCTTTCTCTCTTTCTCTCTTTCTCTCTTCCTTTCTCTCTCTCCTGATTTGAATCAGAGATTCAAAAATGCATTTCAACTTTTTCTTGTAACTTTATTTTTCAATTTTCTGACATCAGCTTCAGTTTATGTCTTCTTTTACTTTCAACTTTTTCCTATTTTTTGCTCTTTTCTCTTGTCTCTTCTTTTCATGTTTGAATTTCCTCCTTTCACTACTGAACTCATTTTTAGCTCTAACCATGTCTCTAACCATCAACATACATTCTTTTCTGTTTCAAATTCAGTTTGCAATTTCTATTCAGACATCCTCACTTGCTTTGGCTTAAAACCACCTTAAAGCCATTAAAGGCTCCTTCTCCACTGGCATTTCATGACTTTCTCAAATGAACACTTCAGTGACCTTCAGCTCCCTCATTTTCTATTTCAACAGAACCAGAAGTTTCCTCCACTTCATCTGGTCAGTTGCCTTTAATTTCTGTGATCAAGTTGTCTAAAAATCTGTTGCTGGCTTCTATACACCTACTCTGTAATTCCACCATTAACCTTTCTTTGTAATATTTCCTCACCTCACGTATACACATTTTCCACTGTGATTTTGCTTTCACTCTCGTCTCTTCTGTTCAACTCTTATCTTTAAATAAAGTCATCTGAAATGACAGATTATGTACTGTCTCTTTCTTTCACTGAAATCTCATAGACCTTTCACTTCAGGTTCCTCTTCCAGTCATATTAAAATGGTGACATATCTTCCTTATGTCTTTGTGGATGTGTAGTAGTCACCTCAAATATACCTCTCCTTTCTCTTTACACCCCACAGTTCTGAAAGGTGTTTTCCAAGAATTTGAGTGGTGGCCTACTTTTTTTTTTTTTTTTTTTTTTTTTTTTTTTTTTTTCTGGGACGTGAGAGACTTATTGAAGTAAAGCATAATCTCGGCATTGTCTAGTCTAATTCCATGCTCAAATCTAGCCTTGAAGTTGGAACAGGCTACTTAGTGTTTTACCATTACACAGGGAAGTATTCCTCTCATGCCCATCTGACATGCCCTTGTCTCATCTTGGGAGCATTGATCCACACACATCTTTGACAAATACCAGTTGTTATGGTTTAACCCAGCCAAGCGCCATACTGCCATTCTCTCACCCTCCCCTCCCCAGTGGGATTGGGGGAGAGAATTGGAAAAACAGTAAAAGCTTGTGAATTGAGATAAAGACAGTTTATTAGAACAGAAAATAAATAATAATAATAATAATATGTACAAAACAGGTGATGCATAATGCAATTGCTCACAACTTGCTGACCAATGCCCATCCCATCCCCAAGCATCTCCCCACCCCCTTCCAGCCCCAATTAATTGCAGGTAAATTCAGCGAACTCATAAATCAGTCCGTACTGTTAAGAGAAAGAAAGGCATGCAGTACATCATTTCTGAAAACTCTTAAAACAATTATTTTTACTAACATAGTAAGTAGTGAAGTATTTATAGAAAGAGCTGTGAGACACTGGTTTGATGAACTCTGAAGGACAGATTCTATTTTGAAAGGTTCAAGAAGAAGGAAAATATAATATGAATTTATGCATATTCTCTGGGTGACAGAAATCAAAGGAAAATTTTCCTGTATAGTGACAAGTTACCATGAGAAATAAGCAAAAAATGAAAGCTGAAGGTAGATTCTGACATAACCAGAATGAAAAACATGACTCTCAAAGGAATTTATTTCTTTAAATGTCTCTAAATAGACACTATATTTTCCAATTTTGTTTTATCAACAGTGAAGAGCAATAGCTGTTCTCTTTATTTTATGCTTTTGGCTTTTATTACTACTGCGTCGATGAATGACCTTACAATCTCAAATTATTCTGTATTTCTACTTAACAGTGACAGGTAGACAATATCCCCCTGCTATATACTTCATGAGATGGACTGTGTATTCCTAATGATAGATAATAGAGTTCTTCAAGCATTGTAACCCTCAATTTTAAACAGCATGTAGAAGAGCATTTTAGACAGCATGCCACCTCCTGCTGATTTTTGTTTGTTTGTTTATTCCATCCTATTCTCTATTCGACCCCTTCTTAAGCACAGAAAGTGCAAGTACCTGTTACTTCATAGAGCTTGTTATAGGAGCTCTAGCAAGGTAGCATTCACTTAATTTAAATATTGCTTCTTTAGAGGTTTCAACATTCAGTGATGAGTAGGCATGACTAAAAGTTGAAGTTGGAATTTCTTCTCCCTAGTATTACCACAAACAATATTTACTTTATCTAGGTTTCTGGGGTTAATGTTAAAGACAAGACCTTATGCATTACCCAGTTTTAAACACTTCACAGAATTTAAGAAGAATTTTTTCTCAGTAAATTGTCATAAAATGTCATTAAAAATCCAGGTCTGTTTTTTCATCCTATATGACTGATCTTTTCCTTAAGTGGAAATGCATTAGTTTTTATGTACTCATCCATAACTGGACACTTGGTAATACACAAAGCTCAAAAATAAGCTAAAAGCTAGGGCCAAAACCAGAAAAAAAGCAAATAACTCTACCACAGTCAGAAGTTGCACACACAAAACTTTTTTTTTTTTTTTTTTTTCCTCATATGATGTATTTTATTCTTGTACTAACAGAGCAATTTTGAATAGTAATATATTTGCCAGAGAAAGTAAGATATATACAGGTTCATTTGTTTTGAAGGAAAGGCTAAAAACAGAAGATAAAATTTAGACAAGTAAATTAAGCTGGCGAAGGTCTCAGAGGAATAATTGGCGACAATGCACTAAAAGTAATCCTCTAATTGTTATCACTTATTTTGTCTTCCAAAATAAGTACCTGGTTCTGTTTCTAGTGTAAGGTGTAACCTTTTAAAAACCAATGCTTTACTTTTCTACCCTAATGGGTTTGCCTCCTTTCAACTTGATGGCTTTTTTGCTATTTTTTTCCTATTTTTTTTTCCTTTTTTTTTTTTTTTGCTTGTTTTTACTGTTGTCCCTGTCACTTCTTCCACTTACCTGTATTGAGTATTCTTGTAAGTACAGCTGCTGCTGAGCAAACTTGAATATTACTGCACAGTGAAGGGTAGAATTAATTGTTACTAAGGCATAATTAATTCCTGTTCACCATAGTGAGACAAAGTATTCAGAAGAAGAGACTCATAAATGTGAAAAGGTTCAGTGATATGATTTCTCTTGGTTCCTAGGAACCTCATTATATATAAATAAGTTCATAATACAGAGAACTCCACAAAATTCAGCTGTAGAAATAATTTATTCTTGTGAGTTCTTACACATTTTTCCAGCATGCACTGTCTTGCGTCAAGGAATAGTTGCCTAAAAGTATTAGGGATAGAAGACTTAAGAAGTTTTTGTGCAATACCAATTTCCAAACATAGTTGGCATGACATAGTTTTCAATGGAGTATTTTGTATCAGAAAAGGCAGGACAGATAAATTTAAAAACTTCTTACAGAAATATACCAATAAGATTTTTTTTTAGAAGGAAACTATTTGTTTTATAAGACTCTTAGTGAACAATGTAATTATTTATTTGCTTGCTTGTTTTCAACTGGAGAATTTCCTAAATTATTCAAGCTTAAAAATATGATGTCATGGTTTAACCTAATATTTGATGGATTCTCTATTCTCACTACCCAAAATGAAGTGCTAGAAGTTTTTTTCCAAGGCAGTATACCTTTATTCAACTTGAACTTGAACTTTATTCAAGTTCAGTGGAGTTAAGTGTAGATCCTGCTGCTCAGGATTGTGTATCTGGTCCTGGGACTAGACACAGGACAAAGATCCTTGAACTTCAGAGCCTGTAGAGCAAGGAAAAATAGGTGTTGCCTTTTGGAGTTAGGTCTCTGAGGATGGCTGGCTACCTCCAAGCTTACTAATGTAAGGGTGTATTGGGCTGCTCCCCAGTCTTTTGTACCTCCTCCTCACTCCACAGAGTCACAGATAGAGAAGGGCCAGTGAAACAGCCCAATAAAACCAGTTCTGAAATGCTGGGCCTGCTGATATGGTAGAACTACAAGTTGCAATACAAGACAGGTTGAAGAAAGGGCTCTGCTCACCTTCAGGCAGGGCAGACACCAGATATGCAGTTTGGAGCCATATCTGTGGAGCACATGCCACATAGTGTAGACCACTACTAATGGGATTGTTGGGTCTAACACACATATTTTTTAAGCTCCTTGCTGTTGATAACTCCTGAATAAATTTATTATGGACATGCATACAATTGATAAAGTCCTTCACTACCAGTGGTTAGAGACACTTACCAACTTCCAGGATATAAGGATGTATTAGAAAGTATGTGCACTTCTAAAAGGTTTCTAGCTTTAAGTTGCTTGTTTTGATCATGGATGCTTTTTTTTCCCTTAAAATAAATAAATAAATAAATAAATAAATAGAAATAAAAAGCTGGGCTATAGAAATGTTATACCTTGAAAACAGCCTACTGAAGGAAATATCAAAATAGCAAGAGAAATAATAAACAGGCTCCATTATCTGGTAATGACCTCCTTTGTCTAGCTACATTCATCATCATCAGATTGGTAGAACTAAGTGAATCCCCAAGGAAATATATGTAATTGAAGCATCCTTACTATTTACTTTGTTTACTAGCTCCACTTCTTTTTTCTTGAAGACAAATAAGTAATAATGATGAAAAGTCAGATTTTTCTATGAAGGAGAATTCCTCAGAAAGTCCTATGTGAATTATCAATTGGGAAAATGCTGGGGAATTCATAGAGTAAGCACGCCATATTTACACAATTTATTTTCTGAAAGGTCCTTGCTAAGACAATCATATAGCAAAATTTCCTGTTCAGGATCCTCATTCCCACAAATTTCAGTGCCATTTGTTATAATTACCAAGTTCAGCCAAAAGGAAAACACAAACTGCTTCTGCACTCAGGTACAAAATAAATAAATAAATAAAAATCAGGCTACTCTATGTCACACTGCTCACTCTCTTCATATTGTTCACTATTTGTTATATTTCCAATGCCCTAACTCATTAGTTAGAATTTGGTGCAACAGAAAGAGTCTTAATGTGAAGGAATCTGAATTTAGTAGATATTTGGCCCAACCAACACAGACTTAGGTCATACAAAATACGGAACATGTAAAGAGCATGTACTTGCTGCTATTAATATGGCATTGATACTGAAATGACATAAAAATGATGTTTTACTCAGTACTGATAAAGGTAGCAAGCCTTCTGAAAGCCTAGGCTGGCAACTGGAAGAAAGGGACTTTGGAGTTAATGTTTCTCTTTACAATGGTCCAAGAACTCTCTAGAATCTGGAAAAGCCACACATATCATGACTAACACCACATATCTCAGACACCTTTGCAGTGCCATCATATGGAGAATATGAGGGAGGAAAGTGCTTCCAAAGAGTGCCCACATGCTCATGGAAGCCATGATCTTGAACTTATTTCCTGAATTCCCTTTCCACCATACTCTGGATGTAACTTCAGTGCACTCCCATAAACATCAGGGTAAGCATCTTTACCAGAGTGATAAATCCACAAAATCTGTCCTTCATCCATGGGTTCACATTGCTTCCTTGCATAGTGAGTTCCAAATGGGCACTCTCAACTGTGTCTGGAGAAGCAGAATATAAATAAATAAATAAATAAATAAATAAATAAATAAATAAATAAATTTAAATGACAGCACAGAGAAATAGGTGGAATAATAATCTAGTATTGGAGACTTTCTGACTATGACTACTGGGTATGTTTGTCTTGGTCTTCTCCAAGATAAGAAATGGTTGAGTAAGAAGGTGCTGCTGGCTCTCACAATTTTAGCCTTTTACAAACTGTGATGAAATTGTTTCACACATACAAAACACAATAAAGTAATCAAGCCAAACTTTCTGAGTGATCTGCCATTTTGAACTGTTTCTTTCAAGAAATATCATATTGCAAAATAAAAACAAGTCAAAAAAAATCTTACACATCTGGAGTCCACATGGATTGGGCACTTCATATTATCTCTGGGTTCTCTAGTTTCAATTTCTCATTCACTCAGTTAAGCTTTATTACAAGCTTTGTTTTTACAACATTTTTATTTTTATTTTTATTTTTTGATCATACTGGCCAGAGTAATGTATAAACTTTTCATCTTAATAAGAAAAAAAAAAAAAAAAAAAAAAAAAAAAAAAAAAAAAGATAGTTTACTTTGCTAGTTGTCTTCATTTACAATATTTTCTTTTCAACTAGTTTTCATGTTATGCTTTAGTGGACATTTCTTCTAGTCAGAATACAGGGACTTGAAGAGCAAAATCATGGACGTTTGACTTGTGTGTCTGTCTCTCAGTCAAGCGATAACATCAGACAACTGAAAAGTCTTAAAACGTATGGCTAGATCAACACATAACATTGAAAATGCAATATTTCTTCCTTTCAGTATAACTATGGAAATAATCAGTTTGAGAGAAAACACTCAGAAATCTTTCCTATTGAGTATTCTTTGTATTTAAATCTGGTTCCACACTAATATGAACTGAAATGCCTTTCTAAGATCCATATTATACTTAACTGAAGAATGCAGTTATCCTACTACACACACTGTTTATTGAAGGCTAAAATAAAGATTAAAATCATGCCAGAAAAAAATATTTTCTTTATAGATAATTGAATAATTTTTTGTTTGTTATATATGATAGGAATGCAACAGAATTTCCCTCCCACTTTCTATAATAAAACTTAAAACAGGTTTGTTTGTTTCTTTATGGGCCATCAACAGCAGCATATGCTAGTTCAAACACCTTTTTAGGAAGAAATCCGTTGCAATATTTCATTGGATTTTCTAGTGGTCCCTTAAAATTATACTGTTTTGACACAAAAGAAAGAAGTAAGAGCTTCTAAATAAATCTCTGTGACATAGAGATATTTAAAATGTAGTAATAGACATCAAATCTATAGAGAAAGGCAAGTCATCAAAGTAAAAGTGTCCCACATGACAATAAATTTTGTACTGCGGTCTATTCAGTTTTCAGTCATGAAGCTTAGTGTTATTTCAACTAGTTGCCAATGAGATAGAATGTCTTGTTAATTTAGTATTTTATTTACTAATAGCTACAGAACTCAGGAACATGTCACTTAAACAATAGTATCCAAATAATTTATTTTCTTTATATGAAAGTATTATATGAAGACATTTCTTACATTTACTAGTAGAACTTACTTATCTTTCTTCCCATTCAGAATCTATACTGTTATTTTTAAATAAAATTTTTCAGTTGTCTGTAATGGTAATTTTTAAGCCAATAACTATTTCCTCCATATAAATAAACAAACAAACAAACAAATAAATAAATAAATAAATAAAATCATTTATATGTTTTCAAATTACACTGATACAAGTTACTCTCCCTATGCTTTCCAAATGCTTTTTACATTGAAAATTCATGTGCTATGACTTCAGTGTGCATTAATGTATTTGATAATTAAAAAGTTGAAAAAGTTGCTGTTCAAAAATCAAAAGATTTATAGAATAAATTCCTCTGAAATGTTGGAAAAGCATTTTAGATCATCTAGTTGCTAAATATTAATGTGCAGGTCCTATCCCATTAGCACATGGCCTACAAGTTCCACACCAAGCAGAATATCTCCCAAAGTCCAAGATTTGAGTTTAATGAATGAAAAGTATACTTAAAATAAATATTAGTGATAGAAATCATGCTGCTTGTTGAGTTTTAAAAATTGAGTCTATATAATTGACAATTTTTCTATTTAACTGTCCAGACGTTCATGTCTTTCTGTGAAATAAGAGAGATGGGTACTAGTCTCCTAGACTGTAAAACAAATTGAACAGTATCTAGGTTAAGGACTGATTAAATATTTTGCCTCTCTACAACTTCTAAGTTCTGATGTTTTTATTCTTCCATTTTATTCACTTATATTCCTCTGCTTTCTCATCTGCAAGACCTTGTTAGTTTTTTCTTCTTTTCTCCCCTTTCTAAACATGTTCTGTTAAACGTTACCTAGCAGGGTCTCTCTCACACTTTCTAAAGCACAGTGCTTTAAAAGTGAGCAAGGAAAAAACAAAAACAAAAACAAAAACAAACAAACAAACAAACAAAAAAAAAATTTTGACAGTCTCATGCTGATCCTGAGTCTCCTTCATACAGCAAAGAAACACATTGTTTACAACTTATGGGTGAATATCACATGCAAAAGTGAAAATGGGAATTTGAGGGGTGTGATGAAGGTTTTATCTATAATGCATTCATCCTGCAGAGCCCTTGTATAGTATCAGAAAATTGCTAATAGTTTTCTAAGTGAAAAGAAGAAAAAGAAACAGATGGTGGAAAGAGAGCAGTTACAGTCTAGCACATCTCAAATCTTTGTATGTTCATGATTTTTTGTTGTCATTTTTGTTTGTGTTTCATCATCATGTTTCATCAATTTCTTCACAGGCAATGAAGCCCATTTTAGCTCCATTTGTGTGCAGATGATAGCATCAATGTGAGCTTCTTCCAGTACTTGCATTATCCATCATGTAAAAAGTGTTTGTTGAGTGTTGTTGGAAACATTCTCTATTTCTATGTATTATTCAGAACATCCAGAAATAACTGTTTAAGTAAATTGTTTAGAGCACTAAGTAGAGAACTCTGCTAATGTCAGTGTGCAAGAAAAGCTAACCACTGACCTTCTGTATAATGACTATTAAGGCAATATCATAGAATATAGCAAAAGAAAATAAATATTTTTCAATATTATATCATCACCATAGAAGATAATATAATTGGACTTATATATTAAATTCTAAAAATTCTTTTGAAGATCATGAAAAAATTATGTTGGACATATATGTTAATTTAAAAAAAAAAAAAAGAAGAAAAAAGGTCATTACAATAAACACTAATATATTATTATTTTATTACATTACTTGAAATGGGTAGATAGTTTAGGGTTTTTTTTTTAGATGTATATGAAAGAGAAAGAAAGAGAAAGAGAAAGAGAAAGAGAAAGAGAAAGAGAAAGAGAAAGAGAAAGAGAAAGAGAAAGAGAAAGAGAGAGAAAGAGAAAGAGAAAGAGAAAGAGAAAGAGAAAGAGAAAGAGAAAGAGAAAGAGAAAGAGAAAGAGAAAGAGAAAGAGAGAAACAAAGAGAAACAAAGAGAAAGAGAAACAAAGAGAAAGAGGAAGAGAGAAAGAGAAAGAGAAAGAGAAAGAGAAAGAAAGAGAAAGAGAAAGA
>NW_023305446.1:0-7608 GCF_011077185.1 Oxyura jamaicensis
GAAAAGAAAAGAAAAGAAAAGAAAAGAAAAGAAAAGAAAAGAAAAGAAAAGAAAAGAAAAGAAAAGAAAAGAAAAGAAAAGAAAAGAAAAGAAAAGAAAAGAAAAGAAAAGAAAAGAAAAGAAAAGAAAAGAAAAGAAAAGAAAAGAAAAGAAAAAAAGACCGAAGCCTGAACCTTGGTCTCATTCACATCAGAGAACAGGCTGAAATTATTTTTTTATTTCAATTTGTGTAACTGAGAGCAGACTTTGGCTGTAGCCATGTGTTCTGTCAGAAGCAGAAGACCACAGCCACCTTCGGGATAATGGTCAATTAAATAACCATCAGGCTGCCTTTCCTGTGCAGGTGGTGCAATCTCATATCATGTGTTTATTCTCCCCAAACATCTGACTTAGTAGATCTGCGAATGTCCCAGACTCTATGAACTGTTCAGTAATGAGGAAGAAGTTAATGGCCAAAATCTGAGATGAGCCACAGACATGAGTTCAAGTCCAGACTGGAGCATTGCAAGATCTGGGGCTGGGAAGGAACGTTCGGTTCTGGGGTTTCAGCTCATCTAATTAATATGTAGAAGAAATAGGCTGAGGGAAGCTGTTTGGCACCTGCAGATGTCTGCAGGTGCTCAGCACCGATTTAGATATGACCCAGTAACAGTATTCACAAGTGTAAAAAGAAATTGGACTATTCCCCGCACATGCATGTGGAATTAGGAAGAACAGCAGGAATAGCTTTTACAGTATCCTCCTGACCCTGAATTCACCTCATCCTTTTTCAGTACATAAACTACTGTAAATATCAGATGTGACATACTGCAGTTTGATGTAAGCCAGTACAAAATCACACATGGTTCACTTAAAGAAATACCTCCCCTTTTAGCAACTGGACAGAATCAAAGATGACCGTATTTCCACTGTTTCCTGTGTGCACCTGATATTTTCTTCTATGAGTTCCCAGTTACTGCTGGAAACACGGCACGTCCTGTGCCGTAATGCCAAAGAGAAGAAAATGCTTGCATTGTACTGAAGCTTTGTGATGGTTCGCTTTAATCCCGGCAACACAATCCACCCCAGTACCTGCATTGAATCCTACAATGAGCGTTATTTTAAAGGTGAGAAATGCATTTAAAGTTAAGAGGTGGTTTTCTCAGTCTCTGCGCTATTCCCTTACTGAGGACGTGGTTCCCATGATGTGCTAGAAGACAGGCAGGGCTAGCACAGTGCCCCACAGATGCTGCTTGCCAGAGTACAGGTGCAAACTTACACAGAAGCTGAGCAGAACCTGGCTTTGGAGAAGAAAACCTCTAGGTACTGGATTACTGGCAAGTATTTATTCCCCTCCTCTCCAGTGTCTGAGGGTGCCAGGCAGCTGCAGCTGTCGGAGGCAGGAGTGCATCAACCAACCTAACTTCTGAAAGTTGTCCCCAGTTTTGACTGGGGCAGTGGTTGGCCCCTGTCTCCAAGCCAGAGTCCTCTCCAGGGAGATGACATTTTCCTTACCCACCAGGCGTCTGTAGAAGTAATACCCACCTCAACTGCCTGCCACAGCTTTGCCCTGATGCTAAAGCCATGAAGTGTGTCAGCTTCAGTCGGGTTTTCTCTCACCACAAGTGTCAGCTGGGCTCTGCCTCTAGCAGCGAGATGCTCTCCTTGTGCTCGTGTCATGACCCAGCACTGGAACTGAGCCTTCAGGTCAAGTTTCTAACCTGAAGATGAAAGAGAGGGCTATAAAAGGTTTCAAAGGAGGATTAATACACAGTTAAAAGTAAAATTCATCTTCTTCCACAAGAATGCTGTCTGTATGTGACCTAAGCACTGGAAAATTCCTTCTGAGAACAAATCCTGTCCTCTAATGTAGCGATGACAACTTCTGACTAACTCAATTGGAAGAGGTCCTGAACAAAGAAAATGTCCACAGTCATAGTGGGCGATGTTAGGGTCTTACACATATTCACCAGTTAAATACTTTGCAAAGGATCAACTGGTCAGCAGACTAAAAGTTAAGAGTATTGAATTACCAATTAGATTTCAGCAAACGCTTGCCTTCATCTTTGTCCATACTACAATGTGTGAAATGTTCTAGGAAAAATAGTAATTAATGAAGTGCAGGTACTATGCTGCACTAATCGATTTAAAATCTGCAGGATATGCAGAAAAATCAGATTAAATACTTAGAATTACACAGAAGTATTATTTACTGTTGTCTCTCTGGTGTCTAAGAAATATATTTTCTTTACAGTCGTAGATTTTCTCCATAAAATCCATATTTTTATCAATCATTTATTATAAAAGCTAGTCAATATCACCCATTTTGCAGACTTAACAGATATACCCCTATAAACAAGCTCAACCCACAACACTGCTTTGTATGTTTGTCTCCGTGTGTTTGCTCAGATGTCTCTGTTAGGCAAAGAGGGGAAAATTTACCTTACAAATGAACTAAGGAGGTGAAATACATGCGGCAGGCTTTTGTTTCAGCACCTCTAAGGTTGTTTATTATATACTAGATTTACTACCTCTTTGTGAAGCATGAAATGTGCTCACAATTATGGGTGCAACACAAATGTGTCATTCTTTAAAAGCTGATACATCATGGCAGGAAATACCACAAGAATGGATTTTATCAAAAACAAGGACTGGGTGAACCTGGCAAGCTGCAAGGTATCAGTAGCCAAAAGATTATCATTCCCTAGTGGATTACTTTTTACAATACAAACTCCATTTTATGCATGCTCTTGTTGAGTATTAAATACATGCTGTTGCTGGGGACGGATACTGTATTTTGAAAACAAAGGCTGTTTTTTGCCGAGACTGTTTTGGTTGTTCGGAGCACCCCCAGAGGGTCTGCTCTGCCACCAGCGTGCCCTGTAACATCACTGGAGCATGGTCCTCCAGTTTCCAAGTGAGGTAGTGCTGCTTGGCCTTCCCAGCAATGTTTCTTCACTGGCTCAGGCATGTGCATTAACAAGGGGATTGCAGATGTTCAGTTTACAGTGCTGCTGTTGTTAGTCACAAAGCATAACAAACTGAAGCCCAGCCACTTTCTGGAGCCTTCGAAATGACCTTTTCCATTCTTTAGGGCCTTGGGTTTTATCTTTGTATCTGTTGTGCCTTTGTGTAATACAACTTTTGTAGGAAAAAAAAAAAAAAAAAAAAAAAAAAAAAAGCTAAATTCCTGTCCATAGAAGCCAATAAAGATATTACAACTTTATTTTTTTATTATTTTTTTTTTTATTATTTTTCCCCAGCAAGAAAGCTACAGGGGCATTTACCTGGGGCATGGTTCTCTAGCCGAGTAGCTGAGTTGTTCTGTATTAGCTCATTATTCTGCGAGCATTAAAATAATATTCTGTGTTTCTAGCAGGGAAGTAGTAATTATTTTCTTCTGTGGCATGGAGTTGCAACACAATCTTGGCTCATCACAAAAAAGTTATGAAGTGCTAGCAATAAATGCTTAAGTGAAGCAACTCTTTAGATCTGCAAAGCAACACTAAATCTGGGTTTTTCTGAAGGCTCAAATTCTCCTGTTTCCAGTGGGTCCATATTTCCTGCCATATAATTTCAACTAGTCTTTTAGATATTGCTGTAATTATCTTACCTCTAAAAGACAGTTTCATTTAATTTGAAGGATGGTTTGATGCAAAAGTTCTTGCCTTGGTGAGTACTTCATTGCTTGAAGCCATAAATCTAAGCCCTAACAGCACCAGTTCACCTACTCTTTCCAAATCAAATCAGAATTTCATGCCCTTTTCTTTGTTAGAAGAATATGAGTTATACTAATTATTCTCTGGCGCTTTATGCAGGAGATTTTTCAGTACCTTTGATCAATCTTCCTTTATTCTTTTTATTGCTTAACGTATTTCATGTGTCTTGGTTTTCTCTCCTTCATTGCAGAGGAAGAAAAAAAAAACTGGTGATGCTGCACAGCCATAATCTGAAAAGTCCTTTTTAATAGAACACAAACAAAAGAGTAACTGCTATGTGAAATAAAATACTGGGCTCTTTTAAAACAGTTTTTTTGGGACAATGAGAAGCTTCAAGAACATTTGAAAAAAAAAAAAAAAAAAAAAAAAAAAAAAAAAGAAAAGGGTTGGTAAAAGTTTACCTCAGAGTTCTCCCACAATGCTGGTGCCCTGCGTGAGTCATGCCAGCCTGTAAAATACAGTTCTGATTTCAGAATTTATATTAGGCTTTCCCGTATTCCTAATTTACCAGCACATATAGAAACTTTGAAAACAATGAGACTTGTTTTCCTTCTATGCTCATGCAGTGTTTATGCTGCCTTAGAATGTTTATCCAAAATGTACTTATTTCCAAGGATAATGGCACTGGTCCTCCTTTTCAGTGAAGTGGGCAAACCAAACATCGTTTAATTCAAAGAAGCAGCATCAACAGAAATAAAAATACAAATATTTTAAGGAAAGTACCTGATTTCACTGTTTAGCCATCCTGACTTTTTAACTGTCCATCTCTCCTGATTTGAATTTATGCCCAGAAGACCTCAGTTCTGCCGCTCACTCTCTGTGTTCAGTCAGCAACCCAAACCCAAATGTTAGTACAATGTAAGTCATAGCATCCCTCTTCTCTTTACGCAGCACTGTGCACCTACAGTAGTCTGTCACGTTTGAAACGTTCTGTTTATGGTGAAGGAATAAGAAGTTCTGTAACTGTGACTGATTTCTGCATTTTGCAAAAATAAGAATTATTCAGAAAATAATTCACAAAAAGAAACTGGATTTTTTTTCCCTGCATTTGGAAACCATTTCAAGGTTTGCTGTATGAGAGCTTTATATTATGGCCATATGACCCTCATTTAAGCTGCAAGATATGTGTTCTTACCTTTACTCCAAGTAGTGTTTTCCCCTGGCATTACAACGGCATTTTTGTGTGAGCAGAATCAGACTTAGTGTATTAAACAATAAAATAGGACAGTAAGACCTGTTCTTCAGCTCCTTTGCGTCTGTGTCCTGATACAGAACAGCTCTAAAGCTACTGCAGCTTACTGTAGCCTGGCCTCTCGTAGTTCAGAATGATCAGTCAAGACTTAATATTTCCGTGATCTGGAGGGAAGCAAAATAGATGAACCAAAAAAGACAAATAAACGGTGACCTTCTTGAAAAATAAAACAAACCAAAAATGCCTCCTACACAGTGCTCAGTATTTCAGGGTCTATGTTGTGATTAAAAACAAAGAAACAGCAGCAACAACAACAACAACAACAACAAAAAAAACATAATAGTCATAAACTACGGATTTCTCTTTCGGAGCACTTTCAAAAATTAATAACAAAATAAGAAAAGATATGGCAGATTAATTAACAGAATATTTTTTGGATGACAGCTCAGTTATCAGAAAATCCACCAAGATATGGCAGCTCCAGTCTCAATCCCTTCCTTACAAGACTTCCAGCTGATATAAAGCATTGAAGAGTTGTTGGAAGACAAAGGTGCTTCCTCTCAAGAGACCGTCAAGGCACCCATCAACACAAACAGCTTCTGCAACCTCCTTTGTGAAGGGAGCACTTCATATAGTGCAAATCCTCTCTCTTAGTAGATGAACATCTTTGTCTGGCTAAGCCTCTCTGAGCTGGAAGACCCAACTGCAAATCCATTCCCCACCTCAGTAGTGTCAAGCTGGACTTGTCAATCATTTCAGGATGACATGTCACGTTTGAGGGACAAGGACGGCACTATTCACCTCGGAAGTGCTACCCAGTTTAAAGGCACGGTGATCCTTGGAAAAGGGGAGAGAATAAAGGCCAGGGAAGTATTCTGGGTTTTGTTGTTTCCTTCTGATTCTACACCAAACGTAGCTGAAAACCTATGATCTGCTCTTTTTATCAACACATTACCAAAGATGGAGCCAGAGAAGGCCAGGACAAGCTCTTTCTCTGGCCTCTCCTTTCTGGTTTCAGGGGCAGGAGAGCTCGGGGTGAAGGACAGCCTCGGTGCACCTGCAGGAAGTCGCTGCTGTTGCTGCATCCTTCCCACCCCGTCCACCTCCTCTGCTACCCCTCTCACCCTTCCACACTGACTTGTGTGGATCATTGTCCCTGTGGTAGCTGTGCAGAGGTATTTCTGGTCTCCGCTGGGTTGAAGGCACTGCAACATGGCAAATAATATAATAATGCACTGACTACCAGAGAGAGGAAGTAAAAGCTGCTTTAAGGTATCCTGACATAATCAGGCACTGTAGAAACCCCACTTGTGAGAACCATAATGACTGGTATTAAAGGTGTCTCAGCTAGTGTGTAGTTTTATACAGCACGTGTACTCAAATACTTAGCCAGAGCCGGGTGAATTATGGATATGATTTTGTTTCTGTGTGTTTAAGCGAGACGATTAAATTTAATTTATATAGTTTTCCCTTTCTTTTGAAGATGGTCTCTACAGTAAAACAAACAAAGAACAACAAAAAAACCCATTCGTATTGTACTTACACCACTTCCAAAATCCAGAAGGATCAGTTATATGAAGCAAAGCCCCTGCTACTGACACTGTATCCTGCCTGCAGCTCTTCTGGATCTGTGGAGCCATTACAGTGAGTGCCTTTTATGAGACATTGCCTCTGATATTACTATCAGACTCTCCAGACACGATTACCACAAGAGTGCTGCTGTTGCTTAGTGTGTCACTGAATTTTTCCATAACATGGCTGAAACTGTCACAAGAAATAGCTTAGATTTGGGTGGTATGTGAGTGCACACAGCTTGTGTGCTGGGGGAGCTGCTTAAAGCAGTGAAAAGCACCGTTTCATAGTAAGAACTAAGGGATATAGCCCGTGTTTCTTTTATTGTTGCCAATGGCAGCTTCCTTTATCCAAAGAGAGTAAAATATGCTTTTAAGTGCTTGCAAAGCCCTGGAATGTGTGGTTTACAACAGTATTAAGAACTGACCTATAATTACAAATAGACGTGGCACTAGTAATTTATTTGTTAAGCTCCTGAAATGCTGACTATTTCATTCCTTCTTATAGATTGAATTTCGGTTGTAGAAACGCGGGCAAAGCAGAGGGTCATGGTTTTCCCCTGCCTCCCCTTCTCTCAGGAATTTAAACAAAGCATGTTTTCTTCTGGACACGGTCTGGATCTGAGCATTTGCTTTCCCCCCAGAATCCATGGTACCGAAGCATCCTGGGCTCTGTTTGATCCAAGCTGATGCTCATTCTGGTCAGTTGCTTTTTATATGGTACTTTTCCTGGCAGGGGTTCTCCAGTTTGTAACAGTGGGTTCTGCAGATAAAGCAGGAGGTGAAGAAGATGACCTTAAACAGGATCTGTAATAGCTTACAGGCACCATCTTGCTGTCAAGGTTAGTCTTGGTGGAAAGCCCTACCACATTTGCAAGGATAAGGAAAGTCCAGACACTGATTGCTTTCTCCATGGCATGCCAAAAGACTTTGCCAGACTAGTCAGTGGAAAACAGAGGCTTTTGTCTTCACAGTCTGCTAGATGTACTTGCTTGAGTGAGTCTGAAATATAGGCATCGCCTATACCAGAGTACTAGCTCTACACTGTTTACAGAGCAAAACCAGGATTTCTCTCTTCTATGAATAAATTACTTACTGATTTTGTTTTTATTGATAAAAAATAGCAGATTTACAAGTCAGATCAAGA
>NW_023305447.1:0-8747 GCF_011077185.1 Oxyura jamaicensis
TTTTTTTTTTTTTCCACCAAGTAATTTCAAAGCTCAGTTTTCACTGATCACATAGTTATTTAAGCTTCAGCTACTGAAGGATTGACTCTGACCTCTGTTTCTGAAATTAAAGCTGCAGATTGTGAAAGAACTGTGTATCATGGGTGTATGTAAGATATTTTATTTCATTGTCACATGTCTTACTACTTAGATATAACTGAATCATTTCAACTTTTGAATTTAGGTCTGTGGAGGTTTCATGCTTCATTTGTTTCCAGAAGCAGAGAAAAATAGGTACCCATAAATCTTACTTGAAGTATCATTGAGAAAGAAAAGAGCAGGTTCTACACTGTGCATTCTTTTTTCTCTCAGAATATTCAATACACACATTAAATGTAATTTTATGGATTAGTTTTTATTCACTGAGTTAGATGGAAGGAAAGGGACATTTCTGTATCTCATTTACCCATTTTGGATTGTCACCCAAATTATATGTGGTCAAAATTAAAGCTGTAGATGCATATTTGAAACCATAATGACTTAATTCCATTTTCAAGGCCAGGGACCTCTGGAGGTCCTTTTCACTTTTAATTACTCTTTGATTCTGCGATTCTAAGGGATCACTGAAAACAATGAGCAAAATTTTTCAGACATATGGAACTTAATTTTTTGAACCCTTTGTGTAATGAATAAATAAATAAATAAAAGAACAACAACAACAAAAATGAACAACAAAAAAAACAAGGTGTTGAAAAGTATTCTAAGCTTTAATCCTCATGATGGATTGTCATCAGCTGATGGTATACAGGAATGAATGATACTAGCTGAAGAGTGAACAATTCTTGAACTGACATGTCCCAAATATGCTGATCTCTGGGGCTCTGTTAAATTTCAGAAGTAACAAAATATTTTCATCCACTGACCATATACTCAAGAGGAGTGAAAGATGAAAACTGCTCTCTTTGTGAGAGGCCAGAGCCTTGTCATTCCAACAGCTTGCCTGAACAATTGTGGTTATTGAGATAAAATATAGCTTTTAGTAAATCACTTTAAACAACAAAAACAAAACAAAACAAAACAAAAAGCTGTAGTCAGATTGTTAAATTTAAATATTACCCAGATTGTTAGTTTTATCTTCCAACTCTTGTTAATGCTGTAGATTGTCAGAGAACACCTCTTAAGTGGATTAAGAACTCAGATCAAAGTATGTGGCATGAAAAATGCTACTTGTATTTTTAGTCATCTGTAATGTTACATTTATCTTCCAATGTTGTAATCAGGCTGAAAATTATTTAATCCACCCATTACTGTATTCATTGTATACATCAAAAAACATTTGTCAGGTCCTTCAGGAACCTGTATCCACTGCAGAAGTTGGTTCCATACATTTCTTCATATATTTACTCTTTATCACTGCCTGTAACATTTCAACTCTCAGCACCGTTGGTATATTTCAACATTGTGTATATAAACTGCCAAAGAAAGAGAGAAAACAAATAAGCAAAGAGATATACAACATCATGATTCATTATTGCGTTATTGATGGGAAAAGCCCTTTGTTTAGGAAATCAGCTCTAATTAGTGTCATCAGAAGTCATGTAATTCCCACAGGCTGGCATTACACATTGGCAATTCAACTACCAAGAATCATCACACATGCCTTGCATTCATTTTTTTTTTTTTTTTTTTTTTTTTTTCCTCCTGTAAGTAGTTGTCTGAAGCTACTGCTCCTTTGACAACAGGGAGAAAAGAATAACTTTAATCTGCTCTGCTCTCCTGTGAGGCTGTAATGGGTTTGGCTGAGATGGAACTAACTTTCCCTGTAGTAGCTCATAGTGTTTTGCTTGGCACCTGTAGCTAGAACAGCCCAGATAATCACACCAATGTTTTGTCTACTGCTGAACAATACTGCCACAGCACCAAGACTTTCTCCAAATACACCAAGAAAGAGTAGTCTGGGGTTGGACAAGAGGTAGGGAGGGGACATCACTAGTGCAGATGGTCTAAACCAATCAAAGGGATGTTCCATATCATGTGATATCACACAACCATAAAAGGTGGGAGAAGCAGGGACTCGCATTATGAAGGTGTCTGTCCTCCCAAAAGGCAACAATGTGTATTGAGACCCTGTAAAGAATTCTTTTTCTCTCTGTGTTTCTGCATAAGCTTTGCTTATGTTTTTTGGTTGGTTGGTTGGTTGGTTTTGGTTTTGGTTTTGGTTTTGGTTTTGGTTTACCCTTCCATTTACCTTTAATTAAAATATCCTTATTTCAAGTCATGAGTATTTTTTTCCTTTCCATAAAACTTTCTTCTTCTCCTCTTCTGAGGAAGGGGAGTGTGAAAGTGGTTGTGCTGGAGTTTGGATGCCCAGTGGACATGTTCAAGCCAAACATGTTTAAGCCGATGTCTCTGTCAGGATAACAAAATGGTCACAATCTCTTTGCACAAAGAAAGAAACTCTCTTTGCACAAAGAAATACTGAAAAAGACACGAGACACCAAGGGCCATTGAGAATGGTAGAGGTTAGAAAGAAAATTTGGAAAATTTGTGAAGTCTCTTCAACTGAAGGGTTAGTTCAATGGTGTTCAAACTTTTCTAAAGCACTCTGCTTTGCTAGTATCCTACCTGTTTTGACCCACCGGAGCACAGCCAGGTGTCTTCCACCCACATATTGGTTGTGGCAACTGAGGAGACAGGCCAGGCCCTTGTCTCCTCCAGTTGCAAAAAGTAACAGTATATTGGGTATTAGTGGACCATGATGACCTTTCACCCTATATTGCATGATCTTTCTCACAAAAAATATCAAAGGAAACAGAGAGCTTGAATCATCTGAGACACTGCAGCTTTGACTACAGAAAAAAAAGATGTTGTCCAGCAGTGTCTTCTGAAATGGATCAGAAAAGGGTTAGTTTTGATTACTGGTTACTCTATTCACCTAGGTTATGGTATACAGTGGTGACAGAAGTGGTGACCTTCTTCCTCTTCCTCTTCCTCTACCTTCCTCTACCTTCTTCCTCTGCTATACACAGAGGAAGAATTTTTCGATTTGTTATCATTGCTGGGGGATTATCAGCTGCTGTATTGGCAGAATTTCTGACATCCAAGGATGCAAAGGATGTCAAATAGGAATGCTGGCCTGTCACTATTTTTATTAAGAAGTCATTAATTATTAATATTATTATTTTATTTTTTTTCTGGAAGTGGTTTTATTAATAAGCTTTTCCACAGATTGCTGGAAATTTGTTTTCACCTGACCCTGCAAAACTGAACTAACGATCTTTTATAATACAAGCTTCTGTGCATTCCCATGGGCTTTCACCTAACAAAAAAGGCTGAGTTCTCACTAAGTTAAGAATATTGTCACCAGTTGAAACTTGAAGAGGTGACCAAACTTCACATGTGACTGTGAGCCTGTTAATGTCAGAATTCCCTGTAGTTCCATTTTTAAGGAAGAAAAATAAAATAAAATAAAATAAAATAAAATAAAATAATAATAATAATAATAAAAAAAGATGTTTACCATTCCTGCTCCCAGACTGCAGTGCTAATTTTTAATAAAACTTACCAGTATGAAATACTTTCAGTGTTCAATTTCTGGACTAAATCCTAATTATTAAGGCCTACCAGAAACAGGTTAAGAAAAAAATTAATCACAGCCCTATTTTTGTATGTATTTATTTATTTACTTATTTATTTTTGAAGGCTTTTCTTTCCATATCAAGTCCATGAAAATAGGATTTTGCCAAGGACACTCTTGTCTGTCATACTACTTTATACAATAACTTACTGTAAATAGAGTAGGACTTGTGGGTGATGTGAAGGTTGGAGGCTGTCTTGAACAGAATGATAATGAATTAATAGAGTATTGGTTTCTTGGAAAAGTGAGGAGGAAGAGGCAGCAGAACTGCCAACTTGGACTTCTAGAAGACAGACTTTGGCCTGTTAAGGAGACTGGGGTGTGGAGTCCTTTGTTAGGCAGTCCTGAAGGGCAAAGGAGTCCAGGAAGGCTGAACACCCTTCAAGAATGATATTCTAAAGGCACAAGATTAGGCCTTCCCCATGTTCCAAAAAATGAACCAGTGTGGAGCTGTCCTGTTTGAACAGAGAGCTGTGGCTAGAGCTCAGGAAGAAAAAGATGATTTATGACATTTGGTAGAAGGGGCAGGTCATTCAGAAGGACTACAAAGGTGTTGTGAGGTTGTTCAGGGAGAACAGTAGAAGGGCCAAAGCCCAACTGGAGCTCAATCTGTCTACTACTGTTAAAGACAATAAAAATGTTTTTATAAATAAATAAACAAAAACAGGAGGATAAAGCAGAATCTCCATCCTTCAGTGGATGTGGAGGGAAAAATGATGACAAAAGATGAAGAAAATGCTGAGGTACTTAATGCCTTCTTTTCTTCAGTCTTGAGCAGCAAGACCAGTTTTTCTCCAGGTACCTAGATGTCTGAGCTAGGGTACCTGGAGATACCTTAGAGAGCTAGGGTTACTGGAGGTACCCTAGATAGCTAGGGTACCTGGAGATACCCTAAAATAAGGATGGGGAGCAGAATGAAGGCCCCATAGTCAACAAGGAAATTGTTAGTGACCTGCTAAACAACTTAGATGTATGCAAGTCCATGGGGCCAGATGGGATCCACCTTCAGGTACTGAGAAATCTGGCAGAAGTGCTTGCCAAGATGTTTTCCATAATTTATTAGTAGTCCTGGTTATCAGGGGTGGTCCCAGTCAACTGGAGGCTAGCAAATGTGATGCCCATCTACAAGAAGGGCTGGAAGGAGGATCCAGGAAACTACAGGCCTGTCAGTCTAACCTTGGTGCCAGGCAAGCTCACGGAGCAGATTATCTTGAGTGCCATCATGCAGCAATTACATGACAACCAGGTAATCAGGTCCAGTCAGTCTGGGTTTATGAAAGGCAGATGCTGCTTGGCGAATCTGATCTCCTTCTATGAAAAGGTGACTTACTAGGTAGACAAGGAAAAGGCTGTGGATGTGGTCAGATCTAGACTTCAGTAAGGCTTTTGGCACCATTTCCCATAACATTCTCCTGAAGAAGATCATTGCTTGTGGCCTGGACACATTGGGTTACTGATTGTCCAGGCCCAAAGAGTAATGTTGAATGGAGTTAAATCCAATTGGCAACCAGTCACTTGTGGTGTCCCCCAGGGCTCAGTATTGGGTTCAGTTCTCTTCAATATCTTTATCAATGATATGGATGAGGGGATCGAGTGCAAGCTCAGTAAGTTTTCAGATGACACTGAGTTAGGCATGGGTGTTGATCCACTCATAGGTAGGAGGGGTTTGCAGAGGAATCTGGAAAGGCTGAACCAATGGGTGAGGGACAACTGTTTGAGGTTCAGAAAGGCTAAGTGTCCTGCACTTGGGAAAAACAACAGCATGAAATGCTACAGGCTGGAGGAATAGTGGCTAGAAAGTTGCCTGCCGGAAAGGGAACAGGGGGTATTGATTATTGAATATTCAATAATCGACCCCTGGGGGTATTAAACTTGTTGAATATGAGTCCGCAGTGTGCTCAGGTGGCCAAGAAGGCCAACTGCATTCTGGCTTGTATCAGAGAATGCACAGTCAGTAGGACTAAGGAACTGATTATTCCTCTGTACTTGGCTGTGGTGAGGCCGCACCTCAAATACTGTGTTTAGTTTTGAGCCCCTCACTACAATGAGGTGCAAGAACATGTCCAAAGAAGGGCAATGAAGCTGGTCTAGAGAACAAATTTGATGAGGTGTGTCTGAGGGAGCTGGAGTTGTTTAGCTTGGAGAAAATAAGGCCTTATTGTACATTAGAATAACCTTAAAGTAGGTTGTAGAAAGGTGGGAATTAGTCTCTTCTCTCAAGCTTCAAGTGATAAGATCAGGGGAAATGGCCTCAGGCTGAGCCAGGGGAGGTTTAGGTTGGATATTAGGAGAAATGTCTTTACTGAAAGAGTTGTGTGGCGTTGGATTAGGCTGCCCAGAGAAGTCGTTGTGTTACCATCCCTGGATAAGAAACCTATGGATCTGGAACTTAGTGATATGGTTTAGTGGTATACTTTACTTGTCAGCATTAGCTTGGACTAGATGATCTTAGAGGTAATTTCCAACCTAAAAAGATTAATTAAAAGATTAAGTAATTTCCAACCTGAAAGAGCCTATGATTCTACGACATTCAAAATGTTTCTCATCTGCTTATATTCTCTCACTTTTGGTAATAAACATGCTCCTACCATGCCTGTAAGGCATCAAGCTTTTTTGTTTGTTTGTTTTTGTTTTGTTTTATTTTGTTTATCTGGATGTTGGCTGGGTAGAAATGTGCAGAAACTGATCACTTTGATGCCTCCAGTGGTTTTGTTTTGTTTTGTTTTGTTTTTGGAAGGGGGCGGTGTTGGTCAAATAATGTAGGTGAAATTAAGCAAACGGTTAAAATGTTAAAAATGGGGAACAGATACACAAATATTTGCAAGTAAAGAAAAGGTGGTAAGTTTTATCTCCTTCTGAAGCTACGCTACCTGTTAAAACTACATGCTAAACTACAATAGGCAAAGATTTTGCAGTTTCCTTTTATTAATAAATTTCAGATTGGCAACATCACCAAAGAACCCAGTGCAGGCTAGGATCTATGTGTCTGGAGAGCAGCCTTTTTGAAAGGCACCTGGAGGTACTGGTGGACAGCAAGCTGACCACAAGTCAGCACCAGTCAGCAGCATGTCTCTGTGGCAACATAAGCAAATGGGATCCTGGGCTGCATCCACAGAGACATTACTTGGAGAGATAGCATCCAACTATACCATGCTTGACAGGCCACATATGGAGTACTGTGTCCACGTATTCTCCCCAGAATTCAAAAACAATGTGAATGGACTGGAGGGGATCCAAAGGAGGGTCACAAAGATGATGACCAAAGTGCTGAAGTCTTTCCATGAGGAAAGACTTAAAGAGAAAGGTCTTTTCACTCTGGAGAAGGGAAGGCTTGGGGGGCACTTCATCACAGTATTACAGTACTTAAAGGGTGGCTACAAAGAGGACAGAGGTATTCTCTCCACAAGGAGCCACAAGGGGCAACAAGTACAAGTTGCACCCAGGAAAAGTTTAATCTTTATATAAGAAAGAAAGTTTTACCCATGAGAACAACCTCAAACAAACTCCCTAGGGACATGGTAGAATCCCCACCAATGAAGGCTTTCAAAATGTAATTGGATAATATCACCCAGGCTCCCTCTTCTCACAAAATGTTGGACCTGGTGATCTTTTGAGATCCCTTCCAACCTTTGCTACTCTGTGGTTATTAGTTATGGCTTTGTTTGTACTCTATCTGTCTTAGTATGTCCAGTCTACAATTATTGCAGTGCTTTGCTGTAAACTGTAATTTATTCATAAGAAGAAATTCCATTTGCTGATGGTCAGTGCCTTTCCATGAAATACAGAGTTTCATATAATTTTCAAACCATTGGGATTTCTTTTATCAGATTAATCTTTAATGGTAACTATTTTAAAAATCGATATTCATTCCAAGTATCCAAAACTTTCATATGCTTGCAACAACTTATCTTTCCAAAGTGGATAGCCAAGTGCAAGTATCATGTAAGAGATTGTCAGGGTTTAGGAGTAAAATCTTTCTGACTTTTTGTTCTGTGTTCTTTGTCTCCAGACCTAAAGAGTAGTAAAATATTTTCTGTCTCTGCAGATGTGAAGAAGTATTACCTTTAACATTTTCTCTAAATTTTGGACTTCTGGAAGGAAACTGGAAGAAATAGACTCCAGTTTATTTTAAATTTCAGAAGAGATACTGGGTATGGAGAGAAAAGTAAGATAAAATATCATAACACTTAGAAGGAAATACTATTGCTTATAATAAATTTATATTTTCCCTGATATATCCAGAAGTGAAACTATAATTTCAAGGTACACTGTATATGATAAGCCTTATTTTATTTGGCACTACTTTTCCACACTTCTGTTGTTTATTAGTGTTTTATTACAAGACTTCAGAATAAGGATATGTACCAGGAAAAAAAAAAAAAAAAAAAAAAAAGTACAAAAATGACAAAAGATCCTGTCTACAAAAATATACCTACTCATTAGTGGTTCTATTATACTGAAAAAGCTATTTTGCCATATTGGAGGGACTCATTGAGGAAGGGAAACAGAATAATGTGATATATCAGTTCCTTCTGCCTTACTTGCACTTCAAAATAGTTAACATTCCACTGTAGTAAAGGTTATAATAATAATAATAATAAAGTCAATTCTAGATTAAGATTTAGATTTAATGTTTCTTTCTTTTGTTTTGTACTGTTTTGTTTTGCTGTTGTTCATGCAACATCAAAGGACATAGGAAATACAGGAAATACAAAGGAAATACAGAAAATATCTTTAGGCTGTAAAGTTTCCTTTTCCATTCATTTTACTAAGGAATGGTTGAAACTGGTAAAAATGGACTTGATTTTGATTTCAAAGGAAATTTGAATTTTTAAGTACATTAAACTTATTGTAGAAAGCATGGGAAACACAATTTCATATAAAAAAAAAAAAAATGTGAAGTGTTAATTTAAAAACCAAACCAGAGCAAGTGAGGTGACCTTCCAAATTAAAAATTAGGTTGGAAAAAAATAACAGGCTTGTATGAAATCATATAAGATTTATCTGGATTTATCTGGAAAAATTAATGCTTCTGAATCTCAAAACAGTATATTAAAACAAAGTTATGCAGCATCAATATAACCTTTACAATGAGGTGATTTCTTTCTTTTTTTTTTTTTTTTTTTTTTTT
>NW_023305447.1:8847-16040 GCF_011077185.1 Oxyura jamaicensis
TTTTTTTTTTTTTTTTTTTTTTTTTTTTTTTTTTTTTTTCCTTCTCATCTGCATGCAGAATCTCCAAGGCAACACAATATAAAAGTTCCAAGTGAATCTAAATAGTTATCATCTAGTAATTACTAAATTGCTGTTACTGTGAACACTATATATACATAAATCAGGATACCTTCTGGCAAGCTCATGTCCATCTGTTTTTCAGATATCCTGACATGCAGAATTTCAGAGTTCCCTGTTCTTGTGAAACCACTGATAACTCATCAATATCTTGTAGTGTATTCACAAGCAATAGCATGCCTTGGCACTCCATTACAGCAGCAAAATTATTTTATATTTTTTAGCCTGACTTAAGGCACACTGAAAAACAGTAGAAAATTGTGCTTTACTATTCATCAGATTTTTGTAGTGGACTGGTGTGAAGGATAAATAAATTATATACTCCCTGTCACACGGAAACAGGGTTGTCATTGAACTAATAGACATCTTCAGAAAATGACTGCCAATTAAATACATTATTTTATGTCAGTAACAAATGTAATTACATAAAAATGTAATCTTTTGTTTCAGGACAAAAAGAATTAGCACAGAGAGGCCATGATGAGTCCATGGAATAAGTCAATATAGGAAATTTTCTACAATTACTTGACCTGATTGCAAAAGATGATGTTATAGCAAATGTTTTATTGTAGCACCATATAGTATTGTCCTGGTTTCAGCTACGACAGAGTTAATTTTCCTCCTAGTAGCCTGTAGGGTGCTATGTTTTGGATTTAGGATGAGAAGAATGTTGATAACACACTGATGTTATCAATTTTAATGTTAATTTAATTCAATTTTAATTATTGCAGAGCAGTGCTTACACTAAGCCAAGGACTTTTCAGCTTTTCGCTCTGTCCTGCCAGTGGGCAGGCTGGGGGTGCAGCAGGAGCTGGGAGGGGACAGACCCAGGACAGCTGACCCAAACTGGCCAAAGGGGTATTTTGTACTATCTGACATCATGCTGAACAATATATAGGGGTGGCTAGCCAGGGTGGGGAGACCGGTTGCCCAGGGATAGGCTGGGCATCAATCAGTGGGTGGTGAGAAATTGCGTTGTACATCACTTATTTTGTACAGATTATTATTAGTAGTACTATTATTATTATTATTATTTTCTGTCCTAATAAACTGTCTCTCTCAACCCACAGGCTTCTCTTTCCTGATTCTCTCCCCCTTCCTAGAGAGGGAGGGGAGAGGGTGAGTCAGTGGTTGTGTGGTGTTTAGCTGCCGGATGGATTAAACCACAACCAGTACAAAATAAGCCAACCATTTCCACAGCTGAGATCTCACTTATGGTAAAAAAAATGCAGGCAACTATAAATACATTGACGGTACTTGGGATAAGAATAGGAAAAACTTCCATATGATCAGTTTTCCAGGATGTAAAGGAAACAGGCATTTATTTAAAGCCTTGATATAAGAATAGAACCACAGAATGGCTTGTGTTGGAAGGGACTTAAAGATAAGTGCCCACCTGCCCTCCCTCCACAGACAGGAATGTCAGCCACTAGATTAGGTTGGCCAAGGCCCCATCCAGCCTGGCCTTGAACACCTCCAGGGAAAATGTTTGAATCCAGGAACTGTTAGTGTCCTTAGGAGATAGGTTTGGGAAAGATTAAGAAAGACTAAGAGAGTTTAGATATGAGAAGTGAGAAGTTTGGATACACGTTGCCCAACATTATCTCAAGGTATCTCAGACCACTCTGAATCAGTATATAGACCATGCATCTACCCAAACAGATGAATGTCAATATGTGGTTATTAACATACAGACTGTTATAAACGTATGTGTCTCAGTGAACAAGATACCACTTACCTGCTGTTTTGTCACCAAGTTTTTTTGGAGGGTGTTTGTGGAAGGTATGATAGTTTTTTTGTTTGTTTGTTTGTTTTGTTTTTTAAATTTCTGAGTGAATCACAACTCTTGGTAAGATTCTGAAGCATGGGAAAGAAGGAAAGATATTTCTGATCCTCTAATCAGAGGATTTTGTAATATGCAGAAATCCATGTACTACAGTTTTAGTAAACTGTAACCTGCTGTATAGAAGAGCTGTCTCTTTCAGGCTAATAGAGTATGAGTTTCTTGGGTTTTCAATTATTGAAGTTAGATTTATGAAAGTTGTTCCACTTGACCTGCAAATGGAGAAGGGTGGGTCAGGTGGCTGTGGTAGTGGAGACCACATGCAGAACAGGTGAAGAATACCCATTGGGTACCAAGTCACATCTGGAGTAAATGATTAGAAGGGTATTTTGGGGAGGGAAGAAGGCAAGGAAATTTCAGAGCAGGATACAGGGGAAGATAAAAGTGTTAAAAGGGTTTTGTTCAGAGAATGGGTTTTGTTCATCCTACTTCTTCCCTCCCCAACAAGCAACAGAGACAACCAAAAGACATAGTAAATGTTCCACAGTTTGTGCAACATTTCATTGATCTTGCTTCAAGATCTTCCAGATCATCTGGAAGAGTAATTGAAGACCATTGGAGTCTTCTGAGAACCTCTTGAGGAATTCCAGGGCACCTGCTGCTGCAGGAGAGGTGAGAGGTAAAGAAAACTGTAGCTTGATGTCTAGCAAGCTGATCTTTTATGTGGGCACATGGGTTGCCCACATAGATTCTTAAATGTGGCTACTCAGATTGCCAGGTGCTACGTGGAATGTATCAGAAATGATTAATGAGCAATGGGAACCACAGTCAGGTGCATGGGAATCCAGTTGGTGGATCAATCCAGGATGTTCCTGGAGAGTACTGATGACAACATTAGTCAGGGCCTGGCATGGCAGTTTGCAAGGCAGGGAGCACAGGCAGGGCGAGCAGAGAGGACGGAGTATCCATCTCCACTCAGGAGATCATCTCACCTATTGTCTGCTTCCCAGATGGCAAATCCAACCATGGACTCTACCAATCAGAAAGCTCTTACCAAAGAGACTGTGGCAAGCCAGACCAAAGATGTGTCTGTTCAGGACTCCGTCTCCAGGGAGTGTCCTAGCCTGTTGCTACCAATTTAGGGTGACAGCGATACTGTCTGCGTGTGGTGCAAGGAAGAGGGATCTGATCAGCCTGATGACAGAGCTCAAGTAAGAGGTGGAGAGATTAAGAACTATCAGGGAGTGTGAACAGGAGTTAGACTGGTGGAGCCACACCTTGAGAAAGACACTGGGGTGATACACCACAAGTAGTGATGGACCCCCTGCCCTGTAGCTGTCAGGCAGAGGGAGGGGAGGGAGGGGTCCTGAGAGATGGAGGGGAATGGAAACAGGTCCATGCTTGGCATCGCAGGTGAGCTCCCTCTCTACCCAATTCTCCACCCCAGGTGCCTTTACACAATGGGTTTGAGGCTCTAGAGCTTGAGGAACAGGGTGGTGATGATGTGGGAGAATGTTCACACAGGAGTTTGTCTAGGGCAAGGAAGTCTTATCCACCCTTCAAATCTTCCTTCACCAAGAAGGAAAGAAGAATAATTGTTGTAGGTGACTCTCTTCTGTAGGGAACAGAGGGCCCCATATGTCAGTTGACTAGCTGGAAAAAAACTTGGCAGAAAAGTCTTAGGGTGCTGGTAAACATCAAGCTGACTGTGAGTAAGCACTTCACCTTTGCGACAAAGCAGGCCAAACACTTTATTGGAATTAATTACAAATAGGATCTCCATCTGATCAAGGGAGTAATACTTTGTTTCCCTGGTAAGACACAGATGGGTGCTATGTCGAAATCTGGGCTCCCCTGTACAGGAGAGATGTGGATGTATTGCAAGTCCAATATAGGACCACAAAGCTGATGAAGGGACTGGATGTGGTGGTTTTAATCAAGTGGGCATCTGACCTCCACCACAACCACTTTCTCATTCCCCCCCCTCTCAAAGGGAAAGAGGGAGAAAATACAATGCAAAGGGATCAGGGGTTGAAATAAAGACAGGGAGATCACTCAACAATTATTGTAACATACAAAACAGACTCAGACTAGGGAGATTAGTAAAATTTGTTGCCTATTACTAACATGCTAAAGGAGTGAGAAACAAAGGAAAGAAACCAAAACACCCTGCTGCCATCCACCCTCTTGCACCTCCTCTCCCCAAACAGTGCAGGGGAATGGGGGAATTGGTGTTGCAGTCAGTCATAGCAGTTTGTCTCTGCCACTCCTTCTCAGTCACTCTCTGCCCCTTCTCCATGTGGAATCCCTCCCATGGGATGCCATCCTTCCTGAACTGATCCTGTGTGGGTTTCCCTCAGGCAGAAGCTCTTTGAGAACTGCTCCAAATATGGGTCCATACAATGGGGTCCTTTCATCAGGAGCAAACTGCTCAGATGTGGGTCCCCCACAGGTCACCTCTGTGGTCCCCTCACTATGGGCTACAGGCCTGACCTGGAATCAGTTCTGGCGGGGGTTCTCCACAGTTTGCTGCCTCCTTCAAGACAGATACACCTTCTCCACCATGGTCTCCTCTACAGGCTACAGCATGGAAATCTGCTCCACCTTGGTACACCATGAGCTGCAGGAGGACAACCTGTTCCACCATGGTTCTCTCCACAAGCCACAGGGGAACTTTGGCTCTGGGACCTGGAGCACATCCTCCTCCTTCTCCTTCTTTACTGACCTTGAAGTCTGCAGGGCTGGTTCTCACGGCTAGATCTTCCAGCTGCTGTTGAGCAGCATTTTTTTTTCCCTTTTCTGCTCTCACAGAGGTGTAAACAACATCGCTTATTGGCTTGGCTCTGGGCAGCAGCAGGTCCATTTCAAGCCTGCTGAAAATGTCTCTTATCTGACAAGGGCAGCTTCTAGATTCTTCTCGCAGAAGCCATCTTCACTACCAAAACCTTGCCACATAAACCCACTACACTGGACTATCTGTCATACAAGGAACGGATGAGAATGTATGTAGCATTTAGCCCAGAGAAGAAAGAGTTCAGGGTGATGTTATTCATGTATATAAATATCTGATTGGGAAAATCCAAACTTTTCTCAGTGGTGTCCAGTGAAAGGACAAGAGACAATGGGCAAAAACTGAAACATCAATTAAGGGAATTCCACTTAACCATAAGAACACTCCTTTACTGTGAAGGTGGAGTCAAACCCTGGAGCAGGTTACCCAGGGACACTGTGGGGTTTCCATTCTTGCTCATAAGAAAACCCATCTTAGCATAATCCTCTGTAAGCCGCTTCCTGTATCTGCTCCAGTTCTGAGCAATGGCGGGACTGGACAATTTCTAGAGGTTCTGGCAAGCCTCATCTGTCTGTAGTTCAGTGAAGAATATTCATTATGCCACTGGTTTAAATCTCTTAATTACTGAGTTATTACACAGTAGTTCAATCTTCTCTTCCACTTCCAGTCTACCAATCTGTTGTCCTCCTAAGACTATCAAACCTCTCTAAGATGAATCTGTACATACAACCATTTGGTTATATTTGCTAGTTATTCTGCTTGAATAACTCACAAACTTTCATTTGTTAACAGAACTCTATTTTTTGTTTGTTTTGTTGTAGTTTTAATTTAAATTACTTAAATGCATTTTTTTTTTACTGTGCTTACGAATATCTTTTTCCTCAAGATGCCAATGACTCACACTGTTCTGCAGTCAACAGCTCTGCAGTTAGCACTTTCCCATGGAAAATCCCCAGGCCTCACCCTTGTTCTTGTGTTTTGAATACTTCTTTGTAATAAAATCCTGCATTGCCTGGTAGGCAAAATTGTGATCTTCCAAGTAGTGGACATTGTGGAGTTTCCTTCTCTCAATATACTCAAACCTACTTGTGCACAGCCCTGAACAACCTGCTCTATCTGACACTTTTCTGGACAAAGGTGGGACTGCTTAAACTCCAGAGGTGCTGACCAGTCTCAACCAGCAATGTGTACTGTGAATTTGTGATGTGCATGTGTTTGTGTTCATTTGTATACATATTCTCAAAAATAAATATGTAAACTATCTCTCTCTATATATATATTTATACACATATAGAAAATTATACATATGTACACATATATAGAAAATTGCAGTCTTACAGAAAAAGTGGTTTTAAAGAGTGGCAACTCAATATTTCTGAAGGGAGAAACAGATTTTGGCTAAAGTGTTGTATAACAAAACTGTTCTGGGTCTGGCCTACAGCCACTCTGGGACTGAGAGTGGATCAAGAAGTAATTTTTAAGTTTAGTTGAAAAATGTAATAAAAACAAAGTGCTGAAACATAAGAGGTTAAGGGCAGTCGCCTTTGAAGAATTTCATGCATATCCTGCCAGTGTGGTTTAATCAAATAAGAAGCAAAGGTGTTTTTTCCTTATCTGGATTGTTAATGAGGGAGAAGCCAAGAACTTTGTTAAGCAGAATTGCAGCCTGCATGGTTAGCCTCTGACAAATATTTATGCTGCTTTAAAAAGTAGTCTGGCATCCTCAAATTCAAAATTACAGGAGGATGATAATTCAGCCACTGAGGAAGCCAGAGGACTTTCACATGAATTTAAATAGTCATGAGACAATGTAAGTTTCATAGGGTAAACAAATATATAACACTCGTAAATTTATTTTCTTTTTCAGTCTTTATTTATTTATTTATTTACTTCTAGATGTCAGCAGTAATAACCAAAAATTGAATGAGTGAAAGACAAATCTTACAGTATAAGATTTGTTTGGAACAGGTTGTCAAACAAACCAACCAATGAAAACAAACAAATAAACCAAATTTGTTGTTGTTGTTGTTTTTCCTATGAAGGGTCCAGCAGATTATAATAAGATATTCTAAATCTACTACCATGTTTTGTTTTCCTGTAGCATGCAATCACTTCTTGAACAGCTGGTGAACAACAAGGTGCCCATGTGTCTAAAGAAAATGTGTATTTTGTTTAAAATTTTCTTTGACATTCCCAGCCTTCAGTTTACAAACAGCTCTCAAAAGTTACCTTGTATATCTGCCAGAGATAAAACACTAGATATTTTTGTATTTGCAAACAAGAAGCATATTCAGCTCCCAGATCACAGTCAGCTTTACAGAATCACAGAATAGTCTAGGTTGGAAGAGACCTCCAAGATCACCAAGCCCAACCTCTGAACTAACACTAAACAAGTCTTCCACTAAACCATATCCCTAAGCTCTACATCTACATCTTTTAAAGACCTCCAGGGATAGTGACTCAACCACTTCCCTGGGCAGCCTATTCCAGTGACTAACAACC
>NW_023305448.1:0-5426 GCF_011077185.1 Oxyura jamaicensis
CCTTCCCTTCTCACATAATCTTGCTGCATTCCACAGTGAATTGCTAGCTACAAAGAAAAGGAACTGTTTAGGGACTGACAACTGAGAGCATTTGCAATTAGCTGAATTGATTAACCTTTACAAATGTTGTTACTCTGTGAGGTTTTATTCTTCCACACTAGTTGAACAATATGCTTTATTGATTAAACATACTCCTTTACGGTAGTGCTGATTTGTCTATGACTTCCCCACTCATAAAACCTGGCTCCATAATAGCTACTTCATGTTCTTGTGAGGACGTGATGCTGGAGACTGATTGGCATTATGTAAATAGCTCTCTGTGTCTGGAGCTTTGGGAGCAATGCTGCAGAAACAGGAGAAGCAAATCTGTGTTCCAGCTGCTCCTCTAAATCCTGGGTTGTGTCTAAACAAAGAGAGATTTCCTCTTTATTATACCTCACCTACTGTGCACAAGACACATTTTCTTGTCTGTCTGGGAAGACTGGCAACTAAACATAAAAAGACAAGGAGCATTATTTGTAACAACTATAATGACTTAGGTTACAACATTTTATGTGCACCACAAGGGTATTTGGCAACAGTGGGATTCTGATTTACGGGGACAAGAGTTTCTAAATACCTTTGAAAGATGATTTTGGTGGTGGTTGTTACTGGCTGTGGGTTGGCCTTCCAAAAAGAAGGGGCTCTGAGAGATCATCATTTCTGGGAAGTTGTGTGCATTGTGCCCGGTGGCTACCTTCCTACCCTCAAAACCCATAATGCTACAAGAAGGCAAACACAAGATACCACCTGGATATTTCTTTCTTATTCTGGGAGAAGGATTGTGTGTGGGATTCCCATGATCATGAAGGTTAATGACAGCACAGGCTTCTTCACAAAGAATTCATTGCATTGTCCACAGTGTTAGTGCTCTCTGTACCTGGGAAAGCTCTTCACTTTAAGAAAGGAAGTGTAGAAATTTAATTTCTTTGCCAGCTCAAGCTGAGGCTTCTTCTGTACAGAGACTTTGATCTGGTCTGAATCATGCTGAATTACACATGTTGTTCTATCATTTGCTTTTCAGCTCAGCAGGGACTAAACAGAGAATGCTGAACTCATTTCATTAAGGACTGTATGTGGGTTCACAAATATTCTTTGATAAGTGAAAAAGCCACCAGCTTTTAGTTGCTGTAAGGATCATTGACAATTAGGGGTTTGGCAACACTCCTGTTACACGATTTAGTCAAAAAAGAAAAAAAAAGAGAAAAAAAAAAAAAAGGATTACTTGTAAAAATTGAGGGCACACAAAACATGAAGCAGCTTAAATTAAGCACCCATTTAAATACAAGGAAACTGGATCTAATAGATTTATGATTTAGCATACTTTAGCATAGAAGATATAAATAGTACATCCATACATGTAGTTTGTATATTGAGATATACGTTATCATATGCATGTAGTATATCAAAATGTATATCATCAAGTATTTTATGCTTGATATAAGAGAAATGATGTCATTCCATGGATCAGAGGAACAATGGTGGCACTCAGCCATTTCCTTTCTGGGTAGCTGCTGTGTTTTTAAAAATAAAAAATCAGCGAGCTGCTGTAGCAAAGTCTGTAGCATTCACAGCATGACAAACAAATTAGAAAACAGCAGATGCAGCACAAATTAAGATGTATTTAGCACAGCAGCCCATCAGATGTGTGAAAGTCTTTTGTATATCAGCTTTGCAAGGTTGATGTATTGCACTTTAGACAGCTGATAATGAACCCTTCTAGCAATTAGAGGTGGAAATACTAGGATTTGAAATTGTGCTGTTCCCAGTGGGGGAGGGGAGGAAAAAGGCACAAAAACTCTTAGTGAGAAATTTACTGCTTTGTGTGTGTGCTGGGTAAAATAAAGCAAGTGTTTCAGTCTTTGCGCATGCACATTTTTATTTTTTCCCTTAGTTTTTTACATTTAATGCTTGTGTAATTATTATTTCAGTTTATGTATCATTTAATAAATGTGCATTTCTTGGTTGATGTTATGTGAGTTTTATGGCAGATACAATGTCTTTTGCTTTATGTGGTGCATTATTTAGTCATCTGATGGGAGGACAGTAATTTCGGTAATCTAGTCTTCAAATAGCAATAACCATTTTAATGGTTTAGCTAATTTACATCTTTACAGTTCATATTGTATTTTGCTTTATCCTTAATGCTTCTGTTACACTTCCTCTCTCTGCCACTATTTTTTTTTTCACAGCCTAAAGCACAGACTAAAAGCCCTGAAGGACATTTTGCATATGCGAAGATAGTGGTTTTGAAGCTCAAACTCACTTCTGTGCTTGATCCTCCTAGGTGCTGAGTGCTCTCAGCTCCGAGATGTAATGGAAATGGAGAGTATTTAGCTGCTCACATGCCTGAGCCCCCTGAGGAGCACAGCATATTACAGTAGAGCAGAGATCTCTCTGCTATACAGGTAATAATAGTTTCCATTTATATAGGGACTTTCATCTGAGAATCTCCAAATGCACTAAGAATTATGGATGTGCCACAACAGTGCCATTGTTATGGTTGCACAGAGATTTGAAACTGAGGTGGGTGTTAAAGCTGTTTGTTATATGTGAATAAAAGAATGTGGTTTTGTGCATCATCTCCAAGCTTACTATGACCAGTCTTTGTAAGTACAGAACATCTTTTCTGTGAACTAGCATATCCAAGTGGCATGAACTATGGTTGCTTAGAAATGGCCTTTGTGTCTAGGCCTCTTTTACTGTTATAGTTAGACAACGAGTTTGTATGTGCCTCTCCCTGTCTTCTCTGCCATTCTTGGATGACATGTTACTTGAAGGTGAGCACCTTTTTAAAAAACGGAGACAGCACTGCATATGGGAAACCCAAGCTGAAAGTATATCCTCCCTACTGCTGCCTGAAAGTGGTGCTAATTATTATTTCACACAGAAAGGTCAGCTGTTAGTCCTATCCTTGACAGAAGCAGAACTATGATGTTAAGAAACTGTGTTAAGGGCCTCATCCACTCGCACCATCAGAAGTCTGAGCTGAGATTAAGAGAGTACTTGGACATCTGCACGGGAAGTATATGAAGAAGTTGGTGAAAAGTGCATAGCATAGGAGGTAGATCTGTCAAGATATGGCACTCTGAGATTGTGGTGGATATGTGAAGGGATATGTGCATGAAAGACAGGGACATCATCATATTACATTGTTCCTGCTTTCATAATTAAGGTAGCTGCAGCTGATGAAAAAATGAAGAAAAGTTATTCTGAATTTTCTCTCCCCCTTCTCTAACAACCCCCCCCCACCCCCCACCCCCCTCCATTTTTGCTTTGTGTTATGGACCACAAAAGGATAAAAACAGCTGACATACTGACAGTGTGGAACCTGCCTGTCTCTGCTGTGACACCAAATTAGTCCATCACCAAATATAAGAGGTCATAATGGATGAACTTTGGGGCATCTGTCTTGACCCTGTTTTGTGTCTGAGGGCTAATTCTTCACATTTTAAGCCTGACTCTGGTCATCACTTCAGTGATTCTGTTTTCTTGACTGTAATGGACTTGATGGCACAAATGCTTTTCTTCCCAGTATGTGCACTACTTCTTATACTGTTTACTAAATCTTGATGTAGAAGGAAATATTGTACATAGCTACAACAAGGAATATAGTTAGCTTCCATAAGCAGTATAATCCAAGACTCTCCAAATAAAAAGGCTGATAACACCATGTCACTCCTTAGAATTTTTGCTAATTTAATGTATGTGTGGGGTGAGTAAACCATCCACCTTAGGCATTTGTTGTAGGGAATATTTAGGTTAAAGGAAAGGGCCTTTTTTCATGTGTAGACAGTAGAACTATGATCCTGTCTTGGCTTTCAAGCCACACCTTTTGACCTTCACTTCAAACCTGTATAATATTGGTAGCTATTAACAGTGATCATTCGCTATGATAGTTTTTAAATTATACCAGATTACCAGCCAAAAGGCTGTGATTGCATTTAATCAGGAAGTGAAGATGATGCTTGCTGGGCAAATGAGTTACCTTCACAGTACTCTAAAGACAACAACAGCAACAATACCAACAACAACAACAACAAACAGGCAAGATTCTGTCATTTCCAGTCTCTTCCTTATCTATATCATCTAGATCTACAATAACAATCATGTTCAATAAATAAAAAATAAAATATAGTTTCATAATTTAGATTTTGTAAAGCCATCATACAGAATTCTTCCCTGATGCAATCTAAGTGTAACTGTGACAGAGGCCAACAAGGTAATTTTCTGGGTCACAGGCTGTTCATTTTTCTTTTTTTTTTTTTTTTTTTCCTGACTGTGCTCTGAATGATCATCTTAATACTTTATTACTATTATTATTATTAGTAGTAATAGCAGTAGTATGTAAATAAGTCATACAATTGGTTATATAATAGCCAATTAAATATTGGAATGCAGTTTTACCCTAGTGTAATCATAATTATTGCTGATATTTAACAAATATGTATGTCTGTAAAAAAATGTATTATTTATGATGGGCAAGCTTTCTGTACATAGAACTGGAAAATTTATTATTATTATTATTTCATTCTTGATACACAAGAAGACAGGATTTGCAATAAATAGCTGTATGAAATATGGGTAAGTGACAGCCATGGATGTACAGAGTTTCTACTGGGTTGTCAAACTAAGCAATAAGTATTTTGCTTCTGCTATTTCAACCCGTTTGCTATAAGGTCTGCAGGATACATTACAGCCATGTGGTATTGCTAAGATTCTTGAGGGAGTATAAAGAATATGCAAATTTATGTCAAGTATTTTTCGGTAGCTTACCTTCCACCCAACCAACAAAAGAGGCATAAAGAAAACCTGTTTGCATCTTTCCCTCTTTCACATCCATTCTATAAATGTGGAAAGATTTTGCTTATCAGTCCAAGTATCTGATATTGAACATGAATATTAATTAAAATATGATGAGATTTAATTTGAAGAATGTACATATTTATGTTACATTTGTAGTAGAGAAAGGATGTACATATGGTGTAATGAACAACATCCTTACTGTGTAAGTTGTCAAAAGATGGCTTACTCTGTAACATTTCTATTGTATAGCCTCATTCCTCCTTAGAAAATGATAAACCTTTCAAAGGACCGGTACTTCCTGTGCAGAATACTCATCTCATTCTGGTAAAAATACAGACACTTAACACATTTTTACTTCCACAAATGAAAATAGCTAATCAGAATTAGGAACCCAGTTGTTGGGAAAACTGTTCAACTTGGCACTAAAAACTAAACAAACTAAAAAAGAAAAAAAAAACAAAAAACAAGAAACAAATAATGAACAAACAAAAAAGGAACGTCTTTTTCTTTCTTTCTTTCTTTCTTTCTTTCTTTCTTTCTTTCTTTCTTTCTTTCTTTCTTTCTTTCTTTCTTTCTTTCTT
>NW_023305448.1:5526-9357 GCF_011077185.1 Oxyura jamaicensis
TCTCTTTCTCTCTCTTTCTCTTTCTCTCTTTCTTTCTCTCTTTCTCTTTGTCTTTCTTTCTCTCTTTCTCTTTTTCTTTCTTTCTTTCTCTCTCTCTCTCTTTCTTTCTTTCTTCTCCCTTTTTTTCTTTTTTCTTTTTTTTCTGTTTTATTTTTTTCTATTTTCTTTTATTTATTTATTTATTTTTTCTTTTTTCTTTCATTTGCTCCTTCCAAGCTTCAGCATGAGTAATGCATGCATTCATTTTACTTATATCATTCTGGTTTTCTCATTAAGTACTCTGATTGGTTGCGCTTAACTGAAATTTATATCACTGTGAGCAGAATATTCCAGTTAAAAATATTTTTATATTGAAGGTGTTTAAGAAGGATTAATGACCATTGGAAAGATGATAATATCTTGAAGTGTAGCCAAGAACCATTCACCCCAGTTGGACAGCAAGCCTTTTGAAATACTGTGTAGGTTCCAGTATTGTTATAAATGTAAATATTTACAAAATATTTCCATTAAATATTTACCTCATTTCATATATTTTCAGCATTAAGCCATTAATACGTGCTTTGGTCCCTTTTTATATTTGCTTTTGGAGGCCAGTGCTCTTCATATTGTTCAATTAATTTTGTGTTCCTCCAATCAGTCTGGGAGTATGTGAGCTCTAAGCTGGAAGTGCACCTTAAAGGATAATATTTGCTTCTCTATAAACAGTTACAGTAAGGTTTATTCATCTTCTGCATTTAGACAAATGTTGAGATGTGAGCAGGATGCAAGTGCCAGCTTGCTTTGTTTCTATGTTTCTTGTAATAGATGGTCCTCCTGTAGCAGGGGGAGGGGACAGAGTAAACCAAATGCATTTTTTTTCCTTGTCATCTACATTTCTGTGACACTTTATTGAATTTGATTGGCATGCCATTAGTTTTACACTATTTAAAAGAAATTCCTGAATTATATTCTATGCATCCAAATAATTGAAAGACATGTCATGCAACAGCTTCTTTTAATGACATGCATCACCATTCAGTGTTTTTATAATGTCGTCTGCCATTTAGGTTTTCAAAACCAATATCTTTTTTTTTTTTTTTTTTTTTTTCGCATCACCCTGTACTATGATGTATAGAGCCATTTTTTTAAATGATCTGTACCTTAGTACTACTTGACACAAGATTATTTTTTTTTTTCTAATTTTTTTCTTTTATAATGAAGTTGAATAGAATCCTTCAAAAACAAGTCAACTTGCAGAAAGTGTCAATGCTCACACTTTTATAAGTTTAAATGTTACAGTATATTTTTTATGTCAACCTCAAGAAGTTTTGGTTAAAACAGGAAATAAATTTTTGTTCATTAGTTTATTATATTATATCCTAATATTAACATTCTGTATAGGCTTTGGGAAAGCATGTCAGTTTGTACCTCACATAAAAGAAGCTTGAAGAATGACATTTTAAAATAAGGAGCAATCAAAAATTTACAGCTGTTTGTCAGAGAAAGCTATATTGGGAAGGAAAAAAAGCATAAATATATATGCTCATTATAATGTATATACACACACAGATTCACACATGCAGACAAGGTAGGCAGTTAGATAGATCCATATGTACATATACATTTATATCCATTCTATTTTATTTCCACAAAAAGAAAAGATGAAAGGAGAATCTGGTTGAAAATTCCCTTATGAGGATTTCACTTGCAAATTCTTGATAGTTTTCGATAAAACATATCTTAAAACATATAAAATAAAACAAATTATTGCTTCAAGAGCATATTTTCATAAATAATGTATGTTTTGCAGATTTATTAGTGTTCTAGGTTAGAACTGCTGTTTAAAAAGGAAAAAGAAGATAAATGGAAGCTTTCTAAAATAATCTCATCACTTTAACTTATTTATTTTTTTGGTTGAATAAGTTCTGTGGAAAAAAATCAAAAGAGGTTTTCGTAATTTTATAAAATAATTCTGCAAAACTTTTCAGATTCTTATCTAAAACACCTTGGAATTTGGGAAATTGAAAAAGTTTTTCTCAAAACCCTGATCCTGACACTATTGAACAGATTTAGATATTACATTTCTTTATGTATTTATTTATTTTCTTACTTACTATGTGTGGTAGGCCAGAGAGTTCTGTTAGCAGCTTGGTGTTTGTCAAGAGACTTTTCCCTGACAAAATGTGATCAGTAAAAAGCTAAACTAGAAGGATTATCAGTAAAGATGCTTAATTGTTGGTTGTAATGTGTCTTTTATTCAGCATTGTCCTTTTCAGGACAATGAAGGAATTAACAAAATAATCTGCTACAACACTCTGACATGATAGGAAGCTGCTTGTATATGTCATGGTATTCTCTAACCCATCCCCCATTTCATCTTTGAAATTCACATCAAATTATATGTTTTCTCTTAAAGCATAGGAACATTTAAACAAAATACTATTTCTGATAAATGGTCTGCAACACTGTGATGAGCAGCTTTGTTTCTTTCTGTCTTGTATGTACAGACCAAAGTGATCATCTGTTTCTTATGAGATTCTGAGTCCTCCAGGGAATGTCACAGCTACATATTCTTTAGTACTAGCTTTTGCATTAACATCTTGAATTTAGCTAAAACAAGTGTAAAAGTTAATGCAGCCAGACAGCTCCCTATTGGTTAGACATATGAGGATACACAAGAGTGTAATTTATTCCTTCTGTTGTTAATTTTAGTTTATGCACCTCAGTTGCATTATGTTGAGTTTACTTACCTAAGCGTATTATAACAAGACATTCATTTTGCAGAGTCCTGTTATGTTTTAAGATTAGTACTAGTGTACTTAAGGCAAAAAACAAAAGTCAGCCTGTGCTCTGTGGTACTTGCTTTATTTATTTATTCATCTATAATCAGCTCTATGCTCTAGAATATGGGGTTGCATCCTTTGCTTGTAAATGCACAAATATATATTTGCCATGTTTTCCTATTATTATTTTTTTAATTATTTTTTCAGGAAAATTTTCTAAGGTCTAAGGACTAAGGACTGATTTTAAGTGTTTGTTGTTAGTAGGTGTAAGAGTTATTGTCAACATTAAGGTTATTCTGATAATACATCAATGTAATCTAAAGCTTAAAGTCTTTCTAAGGATGTTCTTGATTAAATTTTCACTCTGCCTGTATGTGTATATGGATCTCATATGAAATACAACAGTTCATGCTGGACTTGGTCTGGAGTGAGAATTTTCAGGAAGAATTAGCTCAAGAATTCAACTTTTGCTTACAGACAGACGGTCTGCAACAACACAGTCCATGTGGATTTCTCTCTTATAGTTTCTTTGAAGGAAGAGGGTAAGGATTTTTCAGGATGGGGAAGCAGCACACTGGCAGGATGTTCAATGTGTTTTGCGTACTATTTCTTTAATGGACAGTGTTGAGTTGTTTCTGGAAAACAGATAAGAATTCAGGATTCCCAACCCACAAACTGACTTTATGTTTGCATCATAAAGTATCTTGTATTTCCTTTCTCTGATTTCATAAATCTTGCATCCTTTTCTGCATTAAAAAAAAAAAAAAAAAAAAAAAAAAGCATAATCAAGTTATTATGACAGTCATATGGGGCATATGGAACTGAGTTTGGCAAGAGATGCAAAGAATAATAAGAAGGTATCCTATAGATTCATTGGACAGGAAAGAAAGGTCAAGGAGAGGGTGGTCTCATCTGATGGATGAGAAAGATGAACTGGTAACAAGTGACGTGGAGAAGACCAGGGTACTCAACAACTTCTTTGACTCAGTGTTCATGGTCTGTCAGGCTTCCCAAGTTTTTCATTTCCCTGAACCCATAGATGATGGCTGGGGGAGCAAAGTGAAGAGCA
>NW_023305449.1:0-4508 GCF_011077185.1 Oxyura jamaicensis
ATGGGCTGCTGCAGGGAAAGTTAACATCCCAGCCAGACCCAGTACACGAACACAGTGAGGGCAGAGGCTCAGCCAATATTCCCATCAACCCCATCATCAGATGATCAACAGCTGGCAGAAGCCTCATCTCCAAACCACCCTCCTCTAGCTGCTCCTGTCTAACCCTCGCGACAAAGCCTTTTTGGAAAAGTGAGTTTTCAGGGGGTTCTGCCTTGTGTTTGCTTGCTTTCTCCATCGATGCTTTCTTTTAGACTTGCATTGATTGTAGATTTTTCAGCTCCTGTGAAATGTGGTGATCCCTCCTGCTTCTGCACGGCACAACCCCAGGTAATGATCCCCAGTTTTCCCCAGCCCATTAGCTGGGCTTCTCACCTTGTTGGGATCAAGGGCGAGGTATGTGCAACCACTAACACCTCTGAGATTTCCAAATCCTAGAAAAGTTCTGGCTCTTGGAGAAAGAGGCACTTCTTGGACACCAGCGGATTACCGATTTGAACTGTTTTTGTCAGCATGAAAATATGTATTTGGTTTGTCTGCAAGACAGAACATAATTCAATTTATCCAATTACTTCCTCGAAGTACTGCAGCTCCAGAAGTCTACTAAAAGTGCTGAATAATGGTAGCATTTTTTTTAAATTATCCAGTGCCCTTGAAAAGAGCTGATACCCTTTGAAAGTATGTGACTGATGCTCAAAGTCCTAGACAGAAAGTCAGGCTGTAAGAGACCAGGACCAACTGATACATCACTATTTAACTCATCACTTCTTCCTTAACATTTCCCAGCCCTGCATCAATAATGCAGCAGGCAACAAGAATGACTGAAGTCACAGAGTCTTATTCAAGTTTTTCTTATTCTAGGACGAACCCTAGTAGCACAAAAATAGCTCCCATTGGCAAATCTCCATAGACTTGAGAGGTTTAAACCACTGAAATCTGTCCTTTAACCTTATGGAAAATATATATGAAATTTAGCAGAGTTTCAACCATTTGGATTAAAAAAAAAAAAAAAAAAAAAAAAAAGTCCTTTCAGAGTTTGAAGAGTTTAACACAAAATACAATTCTAGAGATTTAAATTATTAAAGTCAGTGTACATTCTATAAGGTATTTTAAAGTCTTCCTCATAGAATTCAGCTGCGGAGTTTTAATTTTCTGTCATGGTCAATAGGATTGATCAAAAAGCAAACAGCTCCTTCTCCTAACCCCCTCAATAACATAGGGAAAAAATGTCTAAAATCAGTCAGGTATTGTTTTGTTTTAAAATCCCCCAGGGTTTTTGTATTTGGAATCTGATGTCTACTTTGCTTTTATTTGCTCCAGAAGAAATGGATAGCAGTCAGAGAGACCTTGAATATACAGACATTAAAGGTACTCACATGAGATCCCTGGGTTCAAACCCCTATAGCAGACAAAACAGAAACTTTTGCCTGAGGCTCTAACATCCTATGTACCTTAACCTGTCAGTCCTTACAGTTGGAAGAGTTTCATCTTGTATAAATAATAAAACACTCGTAGGGAATTGGGTTCACAGGCATGAAAGCTTTGTCATTGGGGGACTCATTTAGGAAGACTGAAAGCACAGATTCAAACCCTGCACCAAATGATTGAAAGAGCAGGTAAAAAGCTTTCCCATCACCTAGACAAATGCAGGAAGCCTCTGAGCTACCAAAAATCTTTCTCATGTGGGTGGATTTCTCTCTCTCTCTCTTTTTTTTCCTGGTGGCCAATAAACATGACAGAGCTTCACATTGTCCTAAACTATAGCTCAAGAATCTGTCATCAGGTGAAACTTTCTCTGCAAAATTATGCTCTAAGGAACAACCCTGAACTGCTGTAGGAAGAGGTTTCTCTGTCCAGGAAAGGTATAAACACCTATGTGGGGACTGCAGATGGAACTCCTAGCTAACTGCAGACTCCTGGTTAAAAGGATTATCATCTTCCTTTCTGACCACAACCAATTTGAAAACAACCTTTGGAGGTCACTATAAGACAAAATAAAAATTTACCTCTAACTGCTCCTCTAACAAGCTCAGCTGTTTGCTGCCCAGCACCTTCACACATGCTACAGAGCATGGACAGCTTTTGTTTTGTCTCTGCTTCATCTTCAGCAATCAAATGAAAATGGAGACCAGTTTCTCATGGGACCTGGGGAGCAGTCTGAGGTATTCACTGGTTCCACATCTGTGACAAAATGAAAAATAAGAATCTGAATTATCGCAAAGGAATCCAGGATGCAAAGGGGGTGGAAATGATGAACCTTTTGTTATTTACTCGGTTTTGGATGGAGTACAGGAGCAAGGTTTTTTTGTCTGAAGCCTGTAGAGCAGTTCATGACAACTTAATCAGATAAGTGGGTCCTTTCTCTGCTGATTTCCCTGCCTGGATGATGAAGTTCAAGACCTGTAGGCAATGGATGAAGCACCAATTGGCACGTCTCTGTGTGCAGGCTTCACTACATGCATCTTTAATGAGGTTTCAGTTGGAGCAGCAAGGCTGGATTCCACAGACAGATGAGGTTTTTCCAACTGAGGACAGCAGGTGCCCAGACTGGACTATGCAAAAAAGAGGGAAATGGGACTGGCTTGCATTGATCCCAGCTGAGAGCAGCAACGTGAACCAGGGACAACTCTAACGGGCTCTGGGAGTTGAACTGGGAGCGACAAAGAGGGGGGCAGGCAGAAGAAAATTTGGAAATGCTTTGAAGTGAGTCTTCAGTCTAAATCCATCACAAATGTATAATGAAGTATATACGCAAAACCGGTCTTGAGGGGATGCCTACAGGCCCATTAAAAAAAAAAAAAAAGTTGAAAAGTTGTCTACAGCGCTGGTCATTAGCAAAAGGTTGAGTGTTAATGTTGTTAATGTTCCCTAGTGTACTTCAGCTTACTGATGGGACAGACTGACAGACAGAGCTGGGAGCTCCTTCCTCAATATTTCAATCTAGTTCCTCAACAGGGACAAGTAATTCCAGACCTTGGGAAATTAATGAGGATTGTTTGCCAATGGCTTGTTCATGATTGGATTCTCTGATGTCTAATAAAGGGCAAGATCAATTAGCTGTTCCTTCAATGGAAGTGCTACTAGTGCCTTCCCCACCATCCTACCTGTTTCCAAAATTCATATTAGAACAGAACACATTTGAGCATTTTCTTCTTGCTACCTAAATTAACTGAAATCAGCTCAGAGTTCAAAAGTTATTTTGAAGGACAGACAAGTCGTGATCACATAAACTTCCTTCCACTAGAAGCCAAAGGAACAATTTCAGATGAAGTCAGGGCTCCTTAGGGATCCACATGGCAGTGTGATATCATTTGTCCAGTGAGGCTGAGGCAATAAAAGCATCATGGCCAGTCCTGCACTGAGCTGACCAGCCTGTGCTTCACCAACAGCTCCTGTCTAGGGCTCTTGGGGTTCTGGGGTTCACAGACCCTGCCTGTGTGTGTAATGGAGCAGTCACTATCACATTTTGTAGTGTGTGGCAAACCTTAAGAAATTTCATAGCCTCACCAGGGAAGTAACGGGGTTTTAACCCTAACTGGCAGATATTGAGCTGAGGAAAAAGAGGAAAATCACTTGTGTGAGTGATTTTCAAGGAACGAAGAAAAGCTATGGCATAGAACTACCTTTATCTCCCATGTGTCAGCTTACTATTTTTGTTCATATTCCTTTTTAAACGTAGGTGATTTGGTATTTGGTACAATCCTGCAGTACTTGGATGGTTGTGTCTAGGGTTTGGTGTGGTTTTGTTTCCCTTCAACCAAACTAAGGTCTTTCATGTGGCGGTTTACAAAAGGAGATAGTCCATTACATTTCTCGTATTAATTCATCCCCTAACAGGACCATCTTCACCACAAGGAAAATTTTAACTCCTGCCCTGTGCACCCCGCAGGCACAAAGCCAACCCCATGTAGTCACCAGGTCAACCTCCAGCAGAAGAGAAGGCAACCCTCCCAAATCCCATATCCCTGTTCCTAGTTGACATTCTCTCTCTCTCCCCTTCATTTATTTCCTGTGCTCAGTGTGCAGTGAACTTCTCCAGGTTCACTGATTCATTTCACTTTGGCAGCATGTCACTATGGGGACATTCTATTGAGGATGAGATGGAAATAATATTATGCTACTTAGCTGATAATACCTGACTTTAATAACTCTTAGCAGTATCTCCATTGTGCTATGTCAGTGAAACAGATCAGACAGTGTAGGTCTCTAGTGTAAATGAAAAGGAAGGGGGGGGCAAATACTTCTGCTATCAAAATTAAACTTCTCATACTTCAGCAACAGAAGGTGAAAGGGCAGAAGAACTGCAAGGGAACAGATCAGCTATCTTTCATAGAACCATAGAATCATAGAATTATAGAATATCCCGAGTTGGAAGGGACCCATAAGGATCATTGAGTCCAACTCCTGGCACCACACAGGTCTACCCAAAATTTTAGACCATGTGACTAAGTGCACAGTCCAAACGCTTCTTAAATTCAGACAGGCTTGGTGCCATGACTACTTCCCTGGGG
>NW_023305449.1:4518-5462 GCF_011077185.1 Oxyura jamaicensis
CTTGCCTCAGCTTGACACCATTCCCATGGGTCCTATCACTGGTGATTAAGGAGAATAGGTCACCTGCCCCTCCACTCCCCCTTGCAAGGAAGCTGTAGACCGTGATGAGGTCTCCTCTCAGACTCCTCTTCTCCAGGCTGAACAGGCCCAGTGACCTCAGCCGCTCCTCATATGTCTTCCCCTCTAGTCCCTTCACCATCTTCGTCGCCCTCCTCTGGACACTCTCCAACAGTTTCACGTCCTTTTTGTACTGTGGTGCCCAGAATTGCACACAGTACTCAAGGTGAGGCTGCACCAGCACAGAGTAGAGCGGGACAATCACTTCCCTCGACCGACTAGCAATGCCGTGCTTGATGCACCCCAGGATACGGTTGGCCCTCCTGGCTGCCAGGGCACACTGCTGGCTCATATTCAACTTGCTGTCTACCACAACCCCCAGATCCCTCTCTGCGGGGCTGCTCTCCAGTGTCTCGTTGCCCAGTCTGTACGTATAGGTGCAGGTCCCAGGTACAGGAACTGGCACTTGCTCTTGTTAAACTTCATGTGGTTGGTGATTGCCCAGCTCTCCAATCTGTCCAGATCTTGCTGCAAGGCCTTTCCACCCTCAGCCGAGTCCACAACTCCTCCAAGTTTGGTGTCGTCGGCAAATTTGCTCAAAACACCTTCTAGTCCTACATCCAAATCATTTATAAAAACATTGAAGAGGACTGGCCCTAAAATGGAGCCCTGAGGGACCCCACTAGTGACCATCCGTCAGCCTGATGTGGCCCCATTTACCACAACCCTTTGAGCCCTGCCCATCAGCCAATTGCTCACCCATCGTATGATGTTTTTGTTTAGTTGTATGCTGGTGTTGTGGTTTAACCCGGCTGGCAGCTAAACACCATGCAGCCGTTTGCTCACCCTCCCCCCTCCCTCTCTGGGATGGGGGAGAGAAACGGGAA